>NW_028152227.1:305000-372500 GCF_964638095.1 Poromitra crassiceps | reverse complement strand
GACGTGCACACTGTGACGTGCACACTGTGACGTGCACACTCCTACAGTAACACTGTGACGTGCACACTCCTACAGTAACACTGTGACGTGCACACTCCTACAGTAACACTGTGACGTGCACACTCCTACAGTAACACTGTGACGTGCACACTCCTACAGTAACACTGTGACGTGCACACTCCTACAGTAACACTGTGACGTGCACACTACAGTAACACTGTGACGTGCACACTGTGACGTGCACACTCCTACAGTAACACTGTGATGTGCACACTCCTACAGTAACACTGTGATGTCCACACTCCTACAGTAACACTGTGACGTGCACACTCCTACAGTAACACTGATGTGCACACTCCTACAGTAACACTGTGACGTGCACACTCCTACAGTGTTACTGTGACGTGCACACTCCTACAGTAACACTGTGACGTGCACACTCCTACAGTAACACTGTGACGTGCACACTCCCACACGTGTGTTAATGGTTCTTACTGGCCTTACAGGACGTGTGTTAATGGTTCTTACTGGTCTTACAGGACGTGTGTTAATGGTTCTTACTGGTCTTACAGGACGTGTGTTAATGGTTCTTACTGGTCTTACAGGACGTGTGTTAATGGTTCTTACTGGTCTTACAGGACGTGTGTTAATGGTTCTTACTGGTCTTACAGGACGTGTGTTAATGGTTCTTACTGGCCTTACAGGACGTGTGTTAATGGTTCTTACTGGTCTTACAGGACGTGTGTTAATGGTTCTTACTGGTCTTACAGGACGTGTGTTAATGATTCTTACTGGTCTTACAGGATGTGTGTTAATGGTTCTTACTGGCCTTACAGGACGTGTGTTAATGGTTCTTACTGGTCTTACAGGACGTGTGTTAATGGTTCTTACTGGTCTTACAGGACGTGTGTTAAGGGTTCTTACTGGTCTTACAGGACGTGTGTTAATGGTTCTTACTGGTCTTACAGGACGTGTGTTAATGGTTCTTACTGGTCTTACAGGATGTGTGTTAATGGTTCTTACTGGTCTTACATGATGTGTGTTAATGGTTCTTACTGGTCTTACAGGACGTGTGTTAATGGTTCTTACTGGTCTTACAGGACGTGTGTTAAGGGTTCTTACTGGTCTTACAGGACGTGTGTTAATGGTTCTTACTGGTCTTACAGGACGTGTGTTAATGGTTCTTACTGGTCTTACAGGACGTGTGTTAATGGTTCTTACTGGTCTTACAGGACGTGTGTTAATGGTTCTTACTGGTCTTACAGGACGTGTGTTAATGGTTCTTACTGGTCTTACAGGACGTGTGTTAATGGTTCTTACTGGTCTTACAGGACGTGTGTTAATGGTTCTTACTGGTCTTACAGGACGTGTGTTAATGGTTCTTACTGGTCTTACAGGACGTGTGTTAATGGTTCTTACTGGCCTTACAGGACGTGTGTTAATGGTTCTTACTGGTCTTACAGGACGTGTGTTAATGGTTCTTACTGGCCTTACAGGACGTGTGTTAATGGTTCTTACTGGTCTTACAGGACGTGTGTTAATGGTTCTTACTGGCCTTACAGGACGTGTGTTAATGGTTCTTACTGGTCTTACAGGACGTGTGTTAAGGGTTCTTACTGGTCTTACAGGACGTGTGTTAATGGTTCTTACTGGTCTTACAGGACGTGTGTTAATGGTTCTTACTGGTCTTACAGGACGTGTGTTAATGGTTCTCCGGTAACCAGCGCATTGCAGCTTCACCATGGCGACCGAATCCTCTGGGGAAACAACCACTTCTTCAGGTAACTGCTCGTTGTATTCCTCCAGGATGTATTTCTGTTTGGTTTTCACACCTCAAATACTCTCATGCTTCAGCATGTTGTGATTTTGCATACCCTCCAAAATGCTCATATTTTTGCATTTATATATTTAAAATTATTTAATACACCTTGTTTCTCTATTATTAGTCATATTCTATTTGTATTTATCTGCATCATCATCCTATTTGCTGCTGCATCATTGGCCCAGTTTCCCCCCGAAGGGAAACGTTAAAGTTTCACCTAACACTCACTGACCTCAATGCTGATCCCAAATCAGCCAATTAAAGTTTCACCTAACACTCACTGACCTCACTGCTGATCCCAAATCAGCCATTTAAATAGCAGCCTCCTCCCTCCAGGATCAACCTGCCCAAGCGGCGGTGTCGGGCGGGTGAGGATGACGATGGTGAGGGTGGAGTGATGAAGAGCAGCGGCAGCACTGAGCAGCTGGATGCAGACGGCGACTCGGCCAGCGAAGTGTCCAGCGAGGTCAGCTTCTCCTACGAGTTCGCCCAGACAGAGGTCATGATGAAGGCCTTGGGCAACAACAATGGTAAGGATGACTTAGGTGTAGGGATGTTCGATATTGGCTTTTTTACCGATATCCGATAATGTCCAACTCTTAATTTCCGATACCGATATCAACCGATATCTACCGATATAAGCGGGCTTTTTTTTTAACCAAAATTTCAGGTAACAAGTTACATAATGTAGCTTAATGTAGCTGAAGAGTTTAATATATAATATGCATGTTGTGTTAAAGTTAAGTGTTAGAGAAGCGAGCTTGTGACCAGAAGGTCGTCGGTTCAATCCCCGGGACCGGCAGGATAAATCTGGGTGGGGAAAGTGAAAAGGCAGCGCTTGCCCCTCCCTCATTACCACCACTGAGGTGCCCTTGAGCAAGGCCCTTAACCCCAACCGCTCCAGTGGAGCTGCTCAGTGGCCAGCAGATCAGACTGTGGTTGTACTGGTCAGCTTCCAGGTATGAATGTTTGCGTGAATGTGAACAGGGCGCTCGTGAAAAAGAGAGCATTGCTCCCAGTGAGACTCCCCCTGTATTAAAAAAAAAAGAAAAAAAATTCGGCATGAAAACCGATACCGATATTTTCCGATATTAATTTTTTATGCTAATATCGGCCGATAATATCGGTAGGCCGATAATATCGGACATCCCTACTTAGGTGAATTAAATCCTAAGGAACATAACCGTTTTGGAAACATAGAGATAATCCCCCCCACTTTGTTTGACAGCTTCCCATATAGTGCATGACTTTTGTATTGCATGAGTTGAGATGTTATTTTCTTGAACCTCTCTGCTTGTCAGATTTCTCCACAGACATCTGTCAGTCTTGTTGCTCTCTGAGTGCTCTCTGCCTCCTGTCCCTCAGACCCCATGCAGGCCGTCCTGCAGTCCCTGGAGAGGCAGCATGAGGAGGAGAAGTGCTCGGCTCTGGAGCGTCAGAGGCAGATGTACGAGCAGGAGCTCCAGCAGCTCCGGCGGAAGCTGAACCCCGAGCGACAGGCGGCCCAGAGCGGAGCACCGGCGCCCGGGCAGCCGACGCCGGGACAGCAGCCTCAGTACCGCAGCCTGGAGAGACTCAGCACAGGAGGCATGAGCCAGTCCACCAGCGCTCAGAGCAGACTGAGGCAGTGGAGCGAGGACAGGTGTGTGTGTGTGTGTGTGTGTGTGTGTGTGCGCGTGTGTGTGCGTTTTATTTTGGGTGCACATTGTGGCCTATAAAACAGTTTATTTGTCCTGAATTTGTAATTTAGTTCATTTAAATTCTGGCAAATAAAAAGCTTATAAAAGATTAGATGAAACTTTAAAGATCCCTTTGCGGAATTTGGGCCTTGGCAGCAGCAAACATCTAGGTTACAGCAACACAACATTATATTGGGGTCATTGAAGGTATGAAATAATTAAAGTAGTAAATTTACTAGGAGAAAAAAATCTCTGAGATTATAAAGTCATAAAGATTCAAGATTCGATGCTTTATTGCCATGTCAACACAGTTGATAGGAATTGATTTGATTTGGTTGGGCATTTGTCTATTTCAAACAAAGTGAAACTGTTATTTAGACAAAGGCATTTGTGTAATACTAGAACTCTCGCCTGCTCTGTTGGCATGCACAACGCACGATTGCTCAACTTCGCATCACTGATGACATCACTCACTGATGACATCACAATTGCTCGAGTGACCATCACTGATCACATCATGGAGTGCTCGAGTGACATCACTCAATTTCACAACTTTGCGTCACCGATGACATCAGTGAGTGATCAGTAGTGGGAGAAAAGTAGTCCACACATTGACTGAGTTCGCACATTGACCCCTCTCCCCTCCTCTCTCTCTCTCTCTCTCTCCCTCTCCCCTCCTCTCTCTCTGTCTCTCTCTCTCTCTCTCTCTCCCCTCTCTCTCTCTCTCTCTCTCTCCCCTCTCTCTCTCTCTCTCTCTCTCCCCTCCTCTCCCTCCCTCTCCCCTCCTCTCTCTCTCTCTCTCTCCCCTCCTCTCTCTCTCCCCTCCTCTCTCTCTCTCTCTCTCTCTCTCTCCCTCTCTCTCTCTCTCCCCTCCTCTCTCTCTCCCTCTCCCCTCCTCTCTCTCTCTCCCTCTCTCTCTCTCTATCTCTCTCTCCCCTCCTCTCTCTCTCCCTCTCCCCTCCTCTCTCTCTCTCTCCCTCTCTCCCCTCCTCTCTCTCTCTCTCTCTCTCTCTCTCTCTCCTCCTGCTGCAGGGAGGCAGTGTTGGTGAGGAGTCTGCGCAGGCTGAGGGAGCAGGTAGTGAGGGCCAACCTCCTGGTCCAGGAGGCCAGTTTCATCTCCGACGAGCTGGAGCGACACACAGAGTACCGAGTCACCCTGCAGATCCCAGCAGACAACCTCAACGCTAACCGCAAGGTCTCTCACACACACACACACACACACACACACACACATACACACACACACACACACACACACACACACACACACACACACACACACACACACACACACACACACACACACACACACACACACAGAAACCACAAGGTCTCTCACACACACACACACACACACACACACACACACACACACACACACACACATACACACACACACACACACACACACACACACACACAGAAACCGCAAGGTCTCTCACACACACACACACACACACACACACACACACACACACACACACATACACACACACACACACACACACACACACACACACACACACACAGAAACCACAAGGTCTCTCACACACACACACACACACACACACACACACACAGAAACCGCAAGCTCTCTCACACACGCACACACACACACACACACACACACACACACACACACACACATGTGGATTGACGACGCATTTGCGTTTACACTCGTGTTCAGTGTGGTCACACTGCGTCCCTGACCCCCTCCGGAGGTGGTTTGGCCGATCACATCACAATCTGTCCTCAATGTGTCCTGGGTGCATTTCCAGCTGTAGTTGCATGTGCTCAAGCACTCTCCCATTACAATCCCATCACTCAAAACACATTTGAATGCCAGGTGTAAAGCGGGTCCATGGCAAGCCTGCCACTAACCATGAAACTCCTGTCTGTAACGTGTGTGACCTGGCATAGCCATGACAACCCCATGAGTACAGTGCAGTTCGATGTCTTGAACATTTTCAGAATTAGGGGCGGGGGGGGGGGGGGATCTCTCTGTCAGCTAATGACCTTTGACCTTTCTTCTGCTCTCCTCCCTTCCTCGTCCAGGTGATGCGTTCGTACTTCCGTCGAGCCGACCCGTTCTTCGATGAGCAGGAGAACCACAGCCTGATCGGCGTCGCCAACGTCTTCCTCTCCTGTCTCTTCTATGACGTCAAGCTGCAGTACGCTATTCCCATCATCAACCAGAAGGGGGAGGTAGGGAGACTTTACACCTACCATACAACACGCACTGTTGTGTTTACCACGTACACTCAACATTGAAATCAGTAACACCTTCCTAACACTCAGTTTCTCCCCATTTTAATCAATCACAATCCATAACGCAATAAAATTGTTGAGGTTTAAAACAGGTAAATTGATAAGGGATCAGAGATTTCAGTTGCTCGTCTGGATGTTTTGTGATAAGGATTGTCCTCTAGCAGTTGATCAAATTCACCAGCCACTTCCAGTAACATTTTACATTTACATTCTAGTAGTGTGGCTTTTCCATTGAGGTCAACAGTAGAATAAACCTCAATTCCTAGATCATCATCATTTCAAGCAACCAATAGTAAAACAGGTCAAAGGTCATACCACTCAGACAATTATCCTTGTGTCCCTATAATGATCACGGTTGATTCGGGAGTGTTAATGAAAGAATTAAAATTTTCACCAGACAACAGGGTGTTTAGAATAGGACTCAAAATGGCGGTTGCTCACCTGGAGGCTACACAAACTTGTAGCCACAGAAACTGACGTTTCCCTTTGCTGATTGGGATGAAGAAGGCTGTTTGTTTTGTCTCCCCTCTCCTCCCTGTGATCAGGTGGCAGGGCGTCTCCATGTGGAGGTGGTGAGGGTCGGGGGCGGCCTGGAGGACGGCATGGCCGGAGGAGAGGAAACCGACAACAACCAATATACTGAGGTGGAGGACCGCAAACTGGTCTGCATGGTATGTGGGACAAACACACTGATTTTCTCTGTGGATGCACACACGACATGCACACGGCAGCACATTGGATCATTGACAGCAGCAAATGGCAATAGGATACAGCAAAGGAAATAGGAATAGAGGCCGACCAAATGAAGATATTAAACATAACACGACCCACAATTACAACACTATTAGAGCTATGAGGATGGGGGGAAATGAAAATGTATGAATGACAGCATGTACTGTACAGATCCTTTCCAAAAAATTAGAATATCAAAACAAGTTAGTTTTTTTCCATAATTCCTTTCAAAAAGTGAAACTTTCATAGATTATAGATTCATTACACACAAAATGAAATATTTCTAGCCTTTATTTATTTCATTTTTCATAATTTTGGCCTACAGCTCCAGAAAACCCCCAAAAGAGTATTTCAAGAAATTAGAGTAGTGTGAAGAAAATCAGCAGTTACTTCTCAGTTATGACTGACTCCAGCCTCAGTCCACTCCCTCTGAATCGCCGCCAAATTTTTGAATCGTCTTTGCTTGACAATCCACTGAAGCTGCACGGTCATCCATGGTATTTCCATGATATTCTATTTTTTTGGAAAGGATCTGTATGTAGGCTGAGCAGACTAACAGTAGCAGAACAGACTGAAAGAGATGCGTGGACAATATAAAACATATGAGAACATATGAATGAAGATGAAGAGGGTCTACAAAGGTCTACATAGAGTAATGTTGTGTGATTTTGCAGACGTGCGTTGAAGCAGCTCATGCCCTCATTCCCTTGAGCCATGTACATAATGTCATATTGGTGACCTGTAGTGTTTTGACGTGTGTCCTGTGCAGATTAAGATCCTGCAGGCCACGGGTCTTCCTCAGTACCTGTCCAACTTCGTCTTCTGTCAGTACTCATTCTGGGACCAGCCCGAGCCCGTCATCGTGGCTCCTGAGGTGGACCCATCGTCCTCCTCGCCCAACACAAAGGACCCACACTGCATGGTGGTGTTCGACAGCTGCAAGGTGAACGCCACATTCTGTACAGTCCCACAATAGCATCTAGTTACAACTAGCATCTAGTTACAATAGCATCTCGTTAAAATAGCATCTCGTTACAACTAGCATCTAGTTACAACTAGCATCTAGTTACAAAAGCATCTCGTTACAACTAGCATCTAGTTACAACTAGCATCTAGTTACAACTAGCATCTCGTTACAACTAGCATCTAGTTACAACTAGCATCTCGTTACAACTAGCATCTAGTTACAATAGCATCTAGTTACAACTAGCATCTAGTTACAACTAGCATCTAGTTACAATAGCATCTCGTTACAATAGCATCTAGTTACAACTAGCATCTAGTTACAATAGCATCTCGTTACAATAGCATCTAGTTACAATAGCATCTCGTTAAAATAGCATCTCGTTACAACTAGCATCTAGTTACAACTAGCATCTAGTTACAATAGCATCTCGTTACAACTAGCATCTAGTTACAATAGCATCTAGTTACAATAGCATCTCGTTACAATAGCATCTAGTTACAACTAGCATCTAGTTACAATAGCATCTAGTTACAACTAGCATCTAGTTACAATAGCATCTAGTTACAACTAGCATCTAGTTACAATAGCATCTCGTTACAACTAGCATCTAGTTACAACTAGCATCTAGTTACAATAGCATCTCGTTACAATAGCATCTAGTTACAACTAGCATCTAGTTACAATAGCATCTAGTTACAATAGCATCTCGTTACAATAGCATCTAGTTACAACTAGCATCTAGTTACAACTAGCATCTAGTTACAATAGCATCTCGTTACAACTAGCATCTAGTTACAACTAGCATCTAGTTACAATAGCATCTCGTTACAATAGCATCTAGTTACAACTAGCATCTCGTTACAATAGCATCTAGTTACAATAGCATCTCGTTACAATAGCATCTAGTTACAATAGCATCTAGTTACAATAGCATCTCGTTACAACTAGCATCTAGTTACAATAGCATCTCGTTACAATAGCATCTAGTTACAATAGCATCTTGTTACAACTAGCATCTCGTTACAATAGCATCTCGTTACAATAGCATCTCGTTACAATATCATCTAGTTACAACTAGCATCTAGTTACAACTAGCATCTCGTTACAATAGCATCTAGTTACAATAGCATCTAGTTACAATAGCATCTAGTTACAACTAGCATCTAGTTACAACTAGCATCTAGTTACAATAGCATCTCGTTACAATAGCATCTAGTTACAATAGCATCTAGTTACAACTAGCATCTAGTTACAACTAGCATCTAGTTACAATAGCATCTAATTACAATAGCATCTAGTTACAATAGCATCTCGTTACAATAGCATCTAGTTACAATAGCATCTAGTTACAATAGCATCTAGTTACAACTAGCATCTAGTTACAACTAGCATCTAGTTACAATAGCATCTCGTTACAATAGCATCTCGTTACAATAGCATCTAGTTACAACTAGCATCTAGTTACAATAGCATCTCGTTACAATAGCATCTAGTTACAATAGCATCTAGTTACAACTAGCATCTAGTTACAACTAGCATCTAGTTACAATAGCATCTCGTTACAATAGCATCTCGTTACAACTAGCATCTAGTTACAACTAGCATCTAGTTACAATAGCATCTAGTTACAATAGCATCTAGTTACAACCAGTGTTGGGGGTAACTCATTACAAAAGTAACATATTACATGTAATATATTACTTTTAGCAGTAACTCAGTAATATAACTTATTACTTATAGGATTTCAGTAATACTATACCAGTTACTTTGTCAAGTCACTCAAGTTACAAATTGAGTTACATTTTATTAAATCAAAGCACATATTTAAAAAAAGATACAATCATTTCCTAATCAAACTGTGTGTTTTTATGCAAATAACCACTATAGCTGACAATAACAAAGGAAAAGAATAACATTTAGAATTTTGGATTGTTTACACTGACTTCAAGGCGGTTGAAATTATTTTTTGGGATGGTTCCGGGGCAGCGATGTCATTCTGTTGCTGCTGTTGTTTTGGTAAAAGTAATGCAAAAGTAGTGTAATACGTAATGAGTTACTCTACACAGAAAGTAATATTGTAAAGTAACTTATTACTTTCAAATGAAAATAACTAGTAATATGTAGTATATTACATTTTGAAAGTAACTTGCCCGACACTGGTTACAACTAGCATCTAGTTACAATAGCATCTAGGCCTAGTTAATGCTGAGAATAATTCCTGAGATTTACATTACATTACATTACATTACGTCATTTGGCAGACGCTTTTATCCAAAGCGACTTACAGTAACACACTTTTTGTCAGCAATAGAGCAATCAACTATGGAGCACAGTCTATGACAACTACAAATCCTGAAGGAACAGTGGTACGAGTTTTAGTTTAGGGTTTTTTTTTTTTTTTTTTTTTTTTTTTATTAAATAAAGAGAGAGAAAGAAGAGAGAGAAATAAGTTAGATCAAGAGGGGCCCAGGTGGAGCCTGAAAAGGTGAGTCTTTAGTCTTTTCCGAAAGATCGGCAGTGATTCAGCAGTCCTGACCGAAGGTGGCAGCTCGTTCCACCATTGGGGTGCCAGGGAGGAGAAGAGTCGAGATCGGGATGAGCGACTTTTGAGCGCCCGTAGCGAAGGAGGAGCGAGGCGCCCTGCACTGGTAGAGGAGCGAAGGGAGCGGTGAGAGGTTTGGAACCTGACCATAGATTGCAGGTACAGGGGAGCTGACTGGTGTACTGCCCTGTAGGCCAGTACCAGTGTCTTGAATTTGATGCGAGCTGAGATGGGAAGCCAGTGGAGGTCCCGGAAGAGGGGAGTGACATGAGAGAATTTGGGTTGGTTGAATACCAGACGGGCAGCAGCGTTCTGAATGAGCTGAAGCGGTCGGATGTCGGTGGCAGGTAGGCCAGCCAGGAGCACGTTGCAGTAGTCCAGGCGAGGGACGATAAGTGACTGGACCAGGAGTTGAGTCGCTTCTCTTGTGAGGAAGGGACGGATTTTGCGGATGTTGTAGAGGGAGAACCTACAGGAGCGTGCTGTCGCAGCTATGTTGGCAGAGCAAGACAGCTGGTTGTCGAGGATCACCCCAAGGTTCTTAGCTGTTTGGGAGGGCAGTACAGTGGTGTTTTCGATGGAGATGGAGAGATCTGTGAGAGGACAGTCTTTCCCTGGGAGGAAGAGTAGCTCTGTCTTACCAAGGTTGAGCTTGAGGTGGTGGGCAGACATCCAGTCGCCAATGTCCTTGAGACATGCAGAGATGCGAGCCTCGATTTGAGTGTCGGAGGGGGGGAAGGAAAGGAAAAGTTGGGTGTCATCAGCATAGCAGTGATAAGAGAAGCCATGAGAAGAGATCACATAGGCAAGAGATCTGATATAGAGAATAAAAAGTAAGGGGCCCAGGACTGAGCCCTGGGGGACCCCAGTGGTAAGAGGGCAGGATCTGGAGACGGACCCTCTCCATAAGACCTGGTATGAGCGGTTCGAGAGATAGGAAGCAAACCAGGATAGTGCAGAACCTGAAATGCCGAGGTCAGACAGAGTGGAAAGAAGGATTTGGTGATTGACTGTATCGAAGGCAGCAGACAGGTCAAGGAGGACAAGGACAGAGGAGAGGGATGAGGCCTTAGCAGTGTGAAGGGCCTCTGTGACAGCAAGAAGAGCTGTCTCAGTGGAGTGCGAAGCCTTGAAACCGGACTGCAGAGGGTCCAAGAGGTCATTCTGGGAGAGATAGAGAGAAAGTTGTTCGGACGCTGCTCGTTCAAGGGTTTTGGAAAGGAATGAGAGAAGAGAGACAGGTCTGTAGTTCTGAATAGCAGTAGGGTCAAGGGAGGGTTTCTTAAGCAGAGGCTTGACTCTTGCAGCCTTTAGATCAGGCGGAACAAGACCAGAGGACAGAGAGGAGTTTATGAAGGTAGTGAGGAAGGGAGATATGTCAGGTGAGATGGTTTGGAGGAGAGAGGAAGGGATGGGATCGAGGGGGCAGTAAGTGGCTCGGTTTGAGCTGATGAGTTTAAGCACCTCATCGGGAGAGAGGGGGGAGAAGGAAGGAAATCCAGGGACCGCGGGCCGAGGAGCAGGATTGGAGTTGGGAGTGTTAGTGAGGGTGCTTGGAGGATGGAAGGAGGAGCTGATGTCATCCACCTTTTTAGTAAAGAAGGTTACAAAATCGTCAGCAGAGAGGGAGGAGGGAGGGGGGGGGCGGGGGAGGGTTGAGGAGCGTAGAGAAGGTGGAGAACATTTTACTGGGGTTGGATGCAGAGGACTGGATTTCAGAGATGAAGAAGGAGGTTTTTGCTTTGGAGACAGCAGAGGTGAAGTTGGAGTGAATAAGATGGTAGGAAGAGAGGTCTTCAGGGTGGTGTGATTTTCTCCATTTTCTCTCAGCTGCCCGAAGCTCTGTTCGATGAGTTCGCAGAGTTTCGGTTAGCCAGGGAGCAGGGGGAGAGGATCGGGCAGGTTTAGTGGTGAGAGGGCAGAGAGAATCAAGAGCAGAGGAGAGAGAGGATAGAAGAGTGGTGGAAGCCTTGTCAGCGGACAGGAGAGCAAACTGCTCGGCTGAGGGAAGCAAGGAGAGGACGGTAGAAGAGAGGGAGTCAGGTGAGAGAGTTTTTAGGTGGCGTCGGGAGGTGATAGAGTGAGGGGGTGATGGGAGGGAGGAGGGGATGGGGATGGGAAGAGAGAAGGTGATAAAGTGGTGGTCAGATACAGGAAGAGGGGTCACAGTGAGGTTAAAGGTGGAGCAGGATCTGGTGAAGACCAGGTCAAGCACATTTCCTGCTTTGTGAGTAGGAGGAGATTGAGAGAGGTAGAGGTCAAAGGATGAGAAGAAGTTAAGGAAAGGGAGAGAATTTAAGGTTACTGGCTGGATGTTGAAATCACCCAGCAGGATGAGTGGAGTACCATCCTCAGGAATGAAAGAGAGAAGGGTGTCCAGCTCGTCCAGAAAGTCGCCTAGTGGACCAGGCGGGCGGTAGATTACCACAATGTTGAGTTTGATGGGTAGGGATACGGCAACTGCATGGGACTCAAAAGATGAGATAGACAGATGAGAGAGAGAGGTGACAGTGTAGGTCCATTTGGGAGAGATGAGGAGACCAGTGCCTCCACCACGGCCGGAGGGCCTGGGTGTGTGGGAAAAGGAGTACGCAGCAGAGAGGGCTGCAGGAGTAGCAGTGTTTTCTGGGATGATCCAGGTCTCTGTGAGAGCTAGGAAGTGGAGGGTTTGAGATAGAGCATGAGCCGAGATGGTCTCAGTTTTCTTAACCGCCGACTGACAGTTCCAGAGACCTCCGGCAATGGTAAAAGAAGTAGTTGTGCGTTTAGGGTAGGAAAGATTACCAGGGATACTACACCTGAAGCTGCCGTGTCTACGGCGTCTGTGGGTTGAAGCTACAACAGGGATGGGGAGAAAACACATAGTTAGGAAGAGGAGTAGTTATAATCAGAAGTGAGAATAAGAGAAGTAGAAAAAGCCTGGGCTCTGGCCTCCCTGCGACGGACTCCCGCAGAAAGACTCCCTCCGTCTTTGTTCCCGAGTCTTAGTGCCACGAGGGTTAGTGCCGCTTACAGCTGCCGCTGTAGACTGACTATGCTAAGATATACTACATCTACAGGGTTCTATGCCCCGCCCTCTGCAATCAGCCGATAGTTTCACAGCTCACCTGATCACCTGATCACACTCAGCTGTGATTGAATGGCCCACAATATAGGCAGATAGGAGTCTAGCACTACTTTTTTTAAACCACAAGCTAGTCAAAGTCAAAAACCAAACTAAAAAACTCACCAGTAATTCTAGCAGGAATATTTAGCAGATAGACAAGTAACAGCACAGCAAAGTTGCTCAGTTGGACTCAAAATGTGTTCTAACTGAGACAAGCCAGCTGGATGCCTTTTTAAAGCCAGGGAGTTTCTATGCCCCGCCCTCTGCAATCAGCCGATAGTTTCACAGCTCACCTGATCACCTGATCACACTCAGCTGTGATTGAATGGCCCACAATATAGGCAGGTAGGAGTCTAGCACTACTTTTTTTAAACCACAAGCTAGTCAAAGTCAAAAACCAAACTAAAAAACTCACCAGTAATTCTAGCAGGAATATTTAGCAGATAGACAAGTAACAGCACAGCAAAGTTGCTCAGTTGGACTCAAAATGTGTTCTAACTGAGACAAGCCAGCTGGATGCCTTTTTAAAGCCAGGGAGTTTCTATGCCCCGCCCTCTGCAATCAGCCGATAGTTTCACAGCTCACCTGATCACCTGATCACACTCAGCTGTGATTGAATGGCCCACAATATAGGCAGATAGGAGTCTAGCACTACTTTTTTTAAACCACAAGCTAGTCAAAGTCAAAAACCAAACTAAAAAACTCACCAGTAATTCTAGCAGGAATATTTAGCAGATAGACAAGTAACAGCACAGCAAAGTTGCTCAGTTGGACTCAAAATGTGTTCTAACTGAGACAAGCCAGCTGGATGCCTTTTTAAAGCCAGGGAGTTTCTATGCCCCGCCCTCTGCAATCAGCCGATAGTTTCACAGCTCACCTGATCACCTGATCACACTCAGCTGTGATTGAATGGCCCACAATATAGGCAGGTAGGAGTCTAGCACTACTTTTTTTAAACCACAAGCTAGTCAAAGTCAAAAACCAAACTAAAAAACTCACCAGTAATTCTAGCAGGAATATTTAGCAGATAGACAAGTAACAGCACAGCAAAGTTGCTCAGTTGGACTCAAAATGTGTTCTAACTGAGACAAGCCAGCTGGATGCCTTTTTAAAGCCAGGGAGTTTCTATGCCCCGCCCTCTGCAATCAGCCGATAGTTTCACAGCTCACCTGATCACCTGATCACACTCAGCTGTGATTGAATGGCCCACAATATAGGCAGGTAGGAGTCTAGCACTACTTTTTTTAAACCACAAGCTAGTCAAAGTCAAAAACCAAACTAAAAAACTCACCAGTAATTCTAGCAGGAATATTTAGCAGATAGACAAGTAACAGCACAGCAAAGTTGCTCAGTTGGACTCAAAATGTGTTCTAACTGAGACAAGCCAGCTGGATGCCTTTTTAAAGCCAGGGAGTTTCTATGCCCCGCCCTCTGCAATCAGCCGATAGTTTCACAGCTCACCTGATCACCTGATCACACTCAGCTGTGATTGAATGGCCCACAATATAGGCAGGTAGGAGTCTAGCACTACTTTTTTTAAACCACAAGCTAGTCAAAGTCAAAAACCAAACTAAAAAACTCACCAGTAATTCTAGCAGGAATATTTAGCAGATAGACAAGTAACAGCACAGCAAAGTTGCTCAGTTGGACTCAAAATGTGTTCTAACTGAGACAAGCCAGCTGGATGCCTTTTTAAAGCCAGGGAGTTTCTATGCCCCGCCCTCTGCAATCAGCCGATAGTTTCACAGCTCACCTGATCACCTGATCACACTCAGCTGTGATTGAATGGCCCACAATATAGGCAGATAGGAGTCTAGCACTACTTTTTTTAAACCACAAGCTAGTCAAAGTCAAAAACCAAACTAAAAAACTCACCAGTAATTCTAGCAGGAATATTTAGCAGATAGACAAGTAACAGCACAGCAAAGTTGCTCAGTTGGACTCAAAATGTGTTCTAACTGAGACAAGCCAGCTGGATGCCTTTTTAAAGCCAGGGAGTTTCTATGCCCCGCCCTCTGCAATCAGCCGATAGTTTCACAGCTCACCTGATCACCTGATCACACTCAGCTGTGATTGAATGGCCCACAATATAGGCAGATAGGAGTCTAGCACTACTTTTTTTAAACCACAAGCTAGTCAAAGTCAAAAACCAAACTAAAAAACTCACCAGTAATTCTAGCAGGAATATTTAGCAGATAGACAAGTAACAGCACAGCAAAGTTGCTCAGTTGGACTCAAAATGTGTTCTAACTGAGACAAGCCAGCTGGATGCCTTTTTAAAGCCAGGGAGTTTCTATGCCCCGCCCTCTGCAATCAGCCGATAGTTTCACAGCTCACCTGATCACCTGATCACACTCAGCTGTGATTGAATGGCCCACAATATAGGCAGATAGGAGTCTAGCACTACTTTTTTTAAACCACAAGCTAGTCAAAGTCAAAAACCAAACTAAAAAAACTCACCAGTAATTCTAGCAGGAATATTTAGCAGATAGACAAGTAACAGCACAGCAAAGTTGCTCAGTTGGACTCAACTTATTTATAGGGAAGGTTGGGGAAGGAAGGTTGCTCTGGTGTTTGTGCACTGCACTTCCCAGAGATAAGCCGTCAATCAAACAATGTGTCAGCTACTGTGATGTCTGACTCTTTGGATTTTCTGTCTGCATTCTCTGTTCAGACATGGTGGCTACCTACCACTGCTCATTACTATCCAGACCCCCCCCAGGAAAGTCCTACCTGACACCAGGTGTTTACAACAGTGAATGGAAAAGCTTTCATTAATAGGTGGAATCACTGCTGTTATATTGATTGATGTTAGAGAGTAGCAAAATTGACATTTATTTAATTTGAAAATGTCACACAGTTCCTAAAGATACAGTTCAAGTATACATACTACTGCATGCGCTGGGACGCGTCATCAGTGATGTTAACTGGGGTCGTGGGTAGAGCTGTGCATCTTCACTGATCTCACGATTCGATACGATTCGATTATACAAGTCTACGATTCGATTCGATTCGATTATACGATGCACGATTTTCTAAAATTTCTATATTACCACACATGGCCTTTTCATTAATTAACACAAACAGTCGGATCAATATGAGCTGTTTATTGTTGTTCTTATTGTTCATACAAATAGTAGCTCTACATAAACTTCAAACATGACTCTTGGAGTCTGAACTCAGACACAGCAGACAAAAGATCTGCAACATAGAACGTCACCAACTCGGTCTGTGTGGGAACGCTGAGGGGGGCGGGGTCACGGTGCCCCCCTCAGCGGTCCCACACAGACCGTGACCCCGCCCCCCTCAGCGGTCCCACACAGACTGTGACCCCGCCCCCCTCAGCGGTCCCACACAGACTGTGACCCCGCCCCCCTCAGCGGTCCCACACAGACCGTGACCCCGCCCCCCTCAGCGGTCCCACACAGACTGTGACCCCGCCCCCCTCAGTGGTCCCACACAGACCGTGACCCCGCCCCCCTCAGCGGTCCCACACAGACCGACCCATTCTATCCTAGAGATGCTTACAAAAAAAGTATAGCCCTATCCTAGTTAGAGCTTTATGTGCAAATTATTCAATTCAAAAAAACAAAAACATTGCAGTGTGCTTTAAAAAATTAAATAAATCACAAAGTCCAGGACACTTCCTGAATGTGTTGGACAAATGGACAAAAGAGTTAACTTGGCACAACAGACAATTTTCAAATGAAAAATCGTAGAACCTCGGTTTACACCTCTAACCCTCTTACACTACTTGTCTGAGTCCTCCTCTGAGTCCTCCTCTTTCTTCTCCTCGGCAATGTATAGGTTCTTGTGTAAGAACACTAGTTGATCCAGGTGCTGTGGTGCGAGAGAGCTTCTCTTAGCAGTGACTATGTTGCCAGCAGTGGAGAAAACCCTCTCAGCAGGCACGCTTGTGCCTGGGATGCACAGATAGTGCTTTGCCAGCCTGGAGAGGAGTGGGAATGCGACCTCGTTGTCACGCCACCATTTCAAGGGCTTGCTAGAGAGAGAGAGAGATGGGGCTCTGCAGTACCTCTCCATTTCTTCCTCAGCCCTGGCATGCGCAGTGGGTGGTGCTGTACCTTGCTCAATGTCCCTGAAAGATTGTCCCAGCAAACTCAAAAGGAGTGTAGAGGCCTTTCTCTTGGGAGCAGGGTGAGAGGTAGTTGGCATTTCGTTGTCTGGCTCTGAGTCCTCCACCACAGGCACGTCGGTCAGCACATCATCTGAAGATGCACATGAAGATAAAACAAAACAAGGTTTTTATTAGGGATTTTAAAAGCAATATAACTTTACATTATATGATCCCAGAGGATAACACTTGCACTGTGTGTGTGTGTGTGTGTGTGTGTGTGTGTGTGTGTGTGTGTGTGTGTGTGTGTGTGTGTGTGTGCATATATATATATATATATATATATATATATATATATATACATATATATATTTATTTATTTTTAAAGGGTTAGCTTAACATATCTGTGGATGGGTGGGTATGAATGGCTTTGTCATGCATGTTTCATAACACATAGATGTTAGTTAATCTAAAGCATTTCCAATAACAACACAGAAATACAATACAGTATATATTATAGACAAAGCAGAAACAAACCTCTTTCAGATTCTGATTCTCCAGGTGCATCTGCCGCTTCTGTCCTGGCTGTCCTCTCATTCTGTGTTTGAATAAAAAAAGAATAGCAAACCAACAGTTAGCACTTTCTCAACCAATGGAGCAGATTGCAATCTCACAACTACTAGGATAACTGTTTTTTCAGTCTTTTAAAAGTTACTCATTGTTTTAATTTATATAAATGAGGTTTTACATGAAACAGTTAAATTTACCTCCAAGGCTGCAGCTTCATCGGCCACTGTGCTGTAGACCACCAGTTTCTCCTCCTCTGTGAGAAAATGCAGTCCCTTAAAACGAGGATCCATGGCTGAGGCTGTATGCAGCATCTTCTTTTCTGCATCACTGTTGTACCGTTTCTGCAGATCTGTCCTGATGGCCCGCTTGACCTCTTGATTCATATGTGTGTTTCCAGTGGTGTCTGACATCTCCTGGATTAGCTGAGCCTTTAGTGGAGCAATGAGGCAGACAGTAGGGTTTTCTTCTACTGACATCAGTAGTGTGACATCATACATGGGCTTCAAGGTCTTCACGATGTCCTCTGCATTCGTCACATCTGTTTCAGTCAGAGTGGATAGGTCAGACTCTGATCTTCTGATCGCAGGGGAGAGCAAAGTGGCGGTGATGGCTGGCTGTTGTTCCAAGAACCTCTTGAGTCATTTCATAGGCACTGTTCCACCTTGTGGGAACATCAATCTTCAGTTTCTGAGGCTTGATGTGGAGAAGTTTTTGCATCTCTTTTAGCTGGTGGCTGGCAGTAGCGCTGCGATGGAAGTAAGTGGATATGCGTCGGATTCTGGCCATGAGCTTGGCGACTGGAGCCACATTAAGCGCCCGCTGAGATGCCAGGTTGAGAGTATGTGCAAAGCACCTCACGTGGGGGAATTTCCCAACTTGGGCAGCCACGATCATATTTGATGCGTTATCTGTCACTAGCACAACAGCCTTCTCTTTTAGCTGCCACTCATCCACTACACCAGACAGAACCTCAGCCAGATGAAAACCAGTGTGGCTCTCAAAAACCGCTCTTGTTTGCAGCACATGTGACATCATTTCCCACTGGTCATTAATGTAATGTGCCGTTACCGTTAGATAGGACTCGGTCGCCATGGAAGTCCAGGAATCGCATGTGATTGCTACACGGCATGTGGCTTCCCCCATTGACTCTATCACCTCGGCTTTTGTGTCTCTGTACAACGCCGGAACAACCGTGTCTGCAATCGTTTGGCGGGATGGGATTTTGTACCGTGGTTCCAGGGCCTTTACCAGCTGGCGAAACCCGGCGTTCTGGACGACGCTATAAGGCCTTAAGTCTTTAGCTACGAAAGCTCCAATACACCGCGTTATCCTCTGGGCTCTCTCAGACGAAGACGGCATCTGTCTCACTGACTCGTCGATCCGTGGTTGTGCTGGGTCAGTAGAGGTTCTCTTGCTGTTAGCCATCGCTAACGTTAGCTCCGAGTGCCATCGGCTAATGTGGTTCCTTAAGTTGGCTGTGTTGCCGAAATATTTAATTTTGGCCTCACACGTTTTGCAAATTGCGTGCCTCTTATCCAGTTGTCGCGTGCCGGAGACTTCCTGAAATCCAAAATGCTCCCAAATGTCGGCTTTTAACACGTTCACTGCCAATGACGTGTTTTTACGTCAAACTAAATCCAACCGTTCACTGCCAATGACGTGTTTTTACGTAAAAAAAAAACGATTTTGTTTTTTTGACGGTGGGACGTTGATCTAACCCTTTTACGTCTCCTATACCAGAATTGGAGGTATTGAATGTGTATAATCTATTTTACCGACCCACTGAGTGGCGACATGTCTCTCCACAGTAGGAGAGGCGAGCCAAAACTGGAGGGGAAAAGCGCGAGGAAGCCGTTCTCATACAGTAAAATGGATGGCGAAAACGCTTTCACTTTCGCGCTGATGCACAGCGGTGGCAACGGTGGGGGGTTCCAAGAATAGATTGGATGCACACTTTGAAACACGCACCATAAATAAGCCCAGAATCGAAAGAGCTTCATCAGAGCTCTCAACCCGACCGCCAAGAAACCAGCGAAACCCATCCAGCGAGCCCCATGCAGACTGCCAGGCAGTGTTAACTCAATAATGAGACGTTTATTTAATATCAGTTTGTTTACTTTTCCGCTCTCAACAGCATGACAACTTGCCGCTCCCGGCTCACAACATAGCACGTCATCACAGCGCGCAGCCAGCACAGCATCATGGGTACCGTAAAGCATAGTATAGAGGTGCCAACAAGTCATGTTAACAAACTCCCCTCTTTCTAAAAAAAAATAAAAGTGACAGAAACCATGTTTCTTTTTTAACCCTTGTCAGAAAACAAATTCCTTTTTTTTCAGTCTTGAACAGCCATTCGATTTTAGTAAACCCTGTAATTAGATTTAAGTAAACACTCTGTAACCTTATCATTACATCAGGCTAGAACAGCCATTAACATTTTCTCCCTTTTTTACAGTCACCCAACCTTCCACTGTCCATCCTTCAGTGCTTTGAGAAGCACAAGGGAAGAAGCTCCCTTTTTAGTCAGACAGTCTGCCAGCTGTTCCTTTGTGTCTGACCACAGGATACGTTGGATCCTTTTGTTTTGGACTAGTTCTTTGATGCCACTTATTTCTAGTCTCAATCGTTTTTCTGTCACAGATTTTGTGGACTTGATAGCATCCACAAGGGAGTAGTTGTCTGTGACACATATCACAGGCAAGATGTCCTGTGTGACCTTTCCTGTGGTCAGTTCAGAGTAGAGGGAGGATAGAAATATGGCATTGTCAATACCATCAGCAAGAGCAAGTGCAAATTCCATCCCCACATAGCGAAGGCTGTTATGCTCCTCACGCCCCACTTGAAAAGCCTTTTTGAGGTGGGGAATGACTGTAGTGGCAAATGTGTCAGTGCCACCCCAGATGAAGTCATCCACATGACAAGCCAGGATTCCAGTGACACTGCAGGATTCATCAAGCCAGAAGAAAACAGCAGGATCCACTTGTGACATTGTGGCCCCCGTTCTCAGCAGTGTTGCTTTGACTTTATTCTACCAGTAGAGCGATGCATCAGCTAGTCCATAGACACATTTCCTGAGCTTCCACAATGTTCCTTCACTTTTGGCTTCAGGAGGAGGCCGAATGTAAATGTCCCTAGACAGCTCCGCCCCCTGAAGAAAAGCCGACTTGATGTCCATGGAGTGTAGTGTCCACTGTCTCTGACATATAACTGACATCAGTATCCTGAGTGAATCTGATGAGCATGTGGGAGAGTCTTTAGGAAGATCTTTTGTGTCAAATTCTTCAAAGCCCCTAGCTACTAGACGTGCTTTGGGCACTATACCATCAGGGGTTTCCTTCAGTGTACACACCCATCTGGTGGATACCTTCTTTTGGCCAATATCTTTTACCTCATCAAACACCCCATTTTTCTCCCAGTTACTAATTTCGTCAAGTTTTGCATTGTTAAATGAAACATCCTCTGTGACTAACACATCATTTTCATGTATAACAGAGCATAGTACATCATTGTCAAGTTTTGCATTTTCAACTGAAACATTTTCATGCACAGCAGACTCAGAGCATAGTACATCATTGTTCAGTGGCACAATCTGAAGATTGTTTACCCGAGTAAGATCAGCTGACCTCTCTGTACCTGCAATATCAGGGGGTTCTGAGTACTGTAGGTTGTACCAGTTCTTGTGTCTGCCTGTTGCCTTTCCTGCTCGTCCCATCACTTTTGCTGTGTGAGGAATACCAGTGTCGTTGTCCACATAGCTAATTTGTTGTCCTGTTTTTAGCATTATAGAGCCTCCTACTCTTATGCCTATTGGCTGTGGCTGATCATCCTGATGATCGCCACCATCAGCGTTAGCTACAGCATTGTTGAGGAGCCCTGCAACATAACCAGCATCATTATCATCCTCTATGTCACTATCAGTAGCGGCTAAGTTACCTCCATCACTGTCATTTTGCGGTGGGGGCTCTGGGCCCTCAGCACTAGCCCCGCCCCCTTCACTGTGATCACAATTAGCTCTCCTCAGCCTAGAGTGGTGAACCCTGACATATGTCCCACCATGACGTACAAATATTACTACCCCGTCTTGTCCTATCACGACTCCAGGACCTTTCCATTCAACACAGTCTGTTCTCTTGTAAAAGACTTTGTCTCCGGTTTCATACTTCTCATCTGTTGGACGGAGCTGCTTTCTTAGAGCTCTCCTTATTCTCTCTGAGCACTCTGACTCTGTGAATGCTTTCCTTGCTGTGTGCAACGCTGTTATATGTTGTCCTACCCATGCACTCATCGTGGTTCCTTCTAAAGCCGGTGGCTTATCGACTAGTACAGAGGGAAGATTTGGATTCTGTCCAAATACCAGTTGGTATGGGCTGAAGCCGTGCACATTCTGCATTGTATTTTTCGCCATGAGTGCCCAATCCAGGGCCGTTCTCCAGTCGCATCCGTTGTCGAGTTTAACTTTCAACAATATCTCCGTGAGTGTTTGGTTATGGCGCTCCAACAAGCCATTGCTCCATGGACTGTAGCCAGCAGTGGTTTTTATTTCAATGTTGAAATTCTCTGCCATGTCTCTTATTTCCTCATTATTAAACTCCCCTCCATTATCACTGAAAAGTCGCTCCGGTGGGCCGTGGACACTGATCCAGGAATGCATGATGTGTTTCACAATCACGCTTGGTTTCTTGGAGGTGACAATGCTGCCAGCACTGAAGCGAGTGAAGTGATCGATAATGTGAAGGTACCACACATTATGCTCCAGCTCATGCAAATCCACTGCTACAGTCTCGTTGTAACGGGAAGCCATGGGCAAACCAACAGCAGGCTTAGGTTTAGGTTTGCTGTGTTTGAGACATATCTCACATTTGTTTACTATCTCTTCTAGAATAGCAATGCTCTTATCATCAACATTTCCAGCATTAATCAGCAGTTTCTTAAGTTTATCAACTGACGCATGGCCAAATTGCTTGTGCAGCTTAAGTAAAGCTTTATGCTTTTGTTCCTCAGTCATGTTGTCTGTAATTGCTAGCACTATGTTCTCATATGTATCACTTGGGGAATCTTTATCTGATATGTTTAAACAATAATGGCCTGAGGATGTAACCTCCAGAGCTAACTGTTGTTTAAACATTGTTGCTGTATCATTCTTTAAGTCCAAGACAGTTCCCGCTCTTTTTAGCGAGGCTTTGCTTAGCAGTAAGGGGATGTCAGATGGGACTACTTCTGTTTCTATGCAGCATTTTGTTTTTCCTATCTTGGCTGGGATTTTGACCATTTTTGTGGAATGCACAACATGTCCATCCCCGAACTTAAAAGGCCTGCTGCTGCCTGTGTTTATCACTTTTTGTACGTCTCTCTCATTTAGTCCCTTTACATAGTTATTCAGCCACTTTTCACCACAGACTGTCCTCGTGCATGCTGTATCGATTACAGCCGATCCTAGAGCTTCAACCATGAATATTTCAGAATCTGATTCCTTGGAAAACAGTGTTAAGTTACACTCATCAGGTTCTTCACTGCATTGATTTTCACTTGTCATTTTTACATGCTCTTTCTTGTGTGGGCAGTCTTTCACCCAGTGGTATGTGCTCTGACAAATTCCACATTTTGTTCGTCGTCCATACTTATCAAGCGGGTTAGTGCCTGCGAGTGGTCCTCCTCTAGCTTGGCTACTTTGGGCTCGTGACTGCTCTCTTCCTCTTCTGTGATCCGTGTAGTACACGGCATCTTGGCTCACGTTGATTGCTCCAGTCTTCTGCTCACTCTTCTCACCAAATACTCGTTTGAGCGCTGACTTCATATCAGCAAAAGTGTGCGTACCACACGCAGTTAATGCTAGTTGCTTGTCTTTGACATCAAGGCCGGCTGTATCGAGGAGTTTAAACGCTAAAACAGCGTCGGGCAGAACCATATTAAACTTACGGATCTTGTTGTATTTCTGTTCAAAGTCCGCTATGTATTCGGCCATAGCGACGCCGTCTTTCCTTGACACTCGATCAAACACAGAGTACGCTTCATAAGCCCGGTCTTTCTCTTCTCTCATGAAAACTTTGTCAAGTTCCCGAATCAAAGTGTTCATACCATCATCCTTGTTTAGATCGTCCGCTTGTATTTCTAGAGCAATGTCCCTTGGTCGGCCATCCAACGACAACGCTACAGCCAGTGCTTGTTTTTTCTTGTCGAGGTCCGTCACCCGTCTCCACATTTCCACTTCATTTTTCCAGTTTTCGTACGACTTTCCCTCGTCGAATGTCGGAGGCAGTCTGTAGTTATTAGAGGCAGCCATCCTCTGCTACCATGTTAACTCAATAATGAGACGTTTATTTAATATCAGTTCGTTTACTTTTCCGCTCTCAACAGCATGACAACTTGCCGCTCCCGGCTCACAACATAACACGTCATCACAGCGCGCAGCCAGCACAGCATCATGGGTACCGTAAAGCATAGTATAGAGGTGCCAACAAGTCATGTTAACAGTGCCAGGCTGTTTCGGCCCTCATCAACATAAAATAAAAAATCATCTGGCCACTAGGGGGTTGCACGTACAATCGCGCATGAGCCGGCCGGTGTGCTGTGTCCACTGGAGCAGCACAGAGAGGGGGGAAGACCCTGTGACAGACAGGGGGGGGGAGACCCTGTGACAGACAGGGGGAAGACCCTGTGACAGAGGGGGGGGGGGAGGGGGGGGAGTCCCTGTGACAGAGAGGGGGGGAAGACCCTGTGACAGAGAGGGGGGGGGGGGGACCCTGTGACAGACAGGGGGGAAGACCCTGTGACAGAGGGGGGGGGGGGGAGTCCCTGTGACAGAGAGGGGGGGAAGACCCTGTGACAGAGAGGGGGGGGGAGACCCTGTGACAGAGAGGGGGGGAGACCCTGTGACAGAGAGGGGGGGGGAGACCCTGTGACAGAGAGGGGGGGGAGACCCTGTGACAGAGAGGGGGGGAGACCCTGTGACAGAGAGGGGGGAGACCCTGTGACAGAGAGGGGGGGAGACCCTGTGACAGAGAGGAGGGGAGACCCTGTGACAGAGAGGGGGAGGGGGGGGAGACCCTGTGACAGAGACGGGGGGAGACCCTGTGACAGAGAGGGGGGGAGACCCTGTGACAGAGAGGGGGGGAGACCCTGTGACAGAGACGGGGGGAGACCCTGTGACAGAGAGGGGGGGAGACCCTGTGACAGAGAGGGGGGGAAGACCCTGTGACAGAGAGGGGGGGAGACCCTGTGACAGAGAGGGGGGAAGACCCTGTGACAGAGAGGGGGGGAGACCCTGTGACAGAGAGGGGGGAAGACCCTGTGACAGAGAGGGGGGGAGACCCTGTGATGGTTGAATGTGTCGACGGCGAGAGGCTGCTGACCATGTTATTGTCACCGTGCCTCTAGGTAGACATTGTGTCTGCTCATTGTGTTTTATACCATTGGAATATATAAAGTTTATGAGGTCTCTTTTCAAAGTTCAAGAGTATATCAGTTCAGTTGTTTACTTTCACAGACTAGTCGACTTTCAAAACCACTAGTCAACACTGCATCATAGTCAACTAATCGTTCATCTGTGGTTTTAGGAATAAACAATATAAATAAATAAATAGAACATAGATTTAATTGAACAATACTTTTCTTACGTTATGCCATGTTAAAGAAACCACCAAATTGAAGGTATTTAGAGAGGGAAAGACTGCCCTCGATGTTGTTACTGCAGTCAAACAGTTGGTATCTTTAGACAAGTCGCGGGGGTTTAGCGGCTCATTTGTAAGCAGCCTCTCAGAGCCAATCAGGACTCTGCTATTTCACATACCCTTCTATAGAGCCAATCAGGACTCTGCTATTTCACATACCCTTCTATAGAGCCAATCAGGACTCTGCTATTTCACATACCCTTCTATAGAGCCAATCAGGACTCTGCTATTTCACATACCCTTCTATAGAGCCAATCAGGACTCTGCTATTTCACATACCCTTCTATAGAGCCAATCAGGACTCTGCTATTTCACATACCCTTCTATAGAGCCAATCAGGACTGCTATTTCACATACCTTTCTATAGGTTTGTCCCGCCTACATTAGTTAACCCTTTGGCTGTTTTTGAGACCATGATGAGAATTGATCGTTTTCATTGGGTGGGGGAAAAAGAGATATCTGGCGTGACTAGTCAACTACCTTTTGGGAGTAGTCCACTACTAAAATGCAGTAGTCGTCGTGAATGCCCTGCCTAGGCCGTGGACCCCCATCTGATGAGAGTTTGTCTAACTCAAACACAAATCTGAGAATAGTTTTATCACATGCAATTTTGTCCAGATTTTTCCACAACTGTATTTTAGGCAGAAAGATAACAGTGAAACTATGATCAAAATATTCATCCTTATACATTCTTATATGGTGAAGTTTAACATGTAAACTTGACTAAAGGACCCCTGGTCGTCCCTCGACCCCACCTTGAGAACCACTGCTATACAGTGTGTACTCGGTGTGAGCAGAAACTAGTTCTGTTCTCTAATGTTCTGTTCTATTCTGTTCTCTAATGTTCTGTTCTATCTGTTCTGTTCTGTTCTCTAATGTTCTGTTCTCTTCTGTTTGCTCAGGATACCTAAAGAAGCACCATTCCACCCTGTTCCGTCCGCCTCTCCCGCTACACAAGCTGCACTCCATCCAGAGAATTGGTTTTGGAACGAATAACAAAATCTTTGTGGAGTTTGACTCCCCGTGGTGGGATGCTGACTGTGAAGTCATTTACCTGGTGTGGGAGGACGAGGTGTGTAGTGTGGCCGGACGGTAAGATGCATCTCTAGTATGCATGTTCAAATCTGATTTCTCCCCTGGCTAAAATACAGACTGCCGCACAGTGCACACACACACACACACACACACACACACACACACACACACACATGCACACACACACACACACACGCACATTTGAACTATCTGTTTCATCTCTTATCTCTGTCCAGGAGAATATGGTGGACCAGGTGTCAGATATACAGAGATCCTGGATAAAGAAGATGTTTGGCTTCACTGTTCTCAAACCCTCTGAAAGGTCAGGAACCACAAGAGACTCTGATGCCTCCCTCGCTTGTTTCTGTTCTATTTCCAGAAAAATATCAAACAAAATGAATGCATAGATAAGAGTTACGGAGTCAAACCTCTGCTGTGCGGGGGCACCCACGAGCTACAAGTTGTCCTGCCAGTGAAGCGGCTGGCGACTGCACATGTATCGGAGGAAGCATGTGCTAGTCTACAACTCTCCCCAGATTGGCAGACCGGTTGGAGCAATGATCGAGACAGCTTGGCAGGGGGAATTGGCCTAGTACAATGTGGGGGGGGATTACGTTGTGCAACTCCTCATCTTATTATTGATGTCTGCACTCAGGTACGGCCACGTTCTCTGTGGCTGGATCGCTGGTCACGAGTCAGAGTATATGGAGACGCTGCCTGAACAGGAAGTCACACTCGCAGTCACGCAGCTCATCCGAAGATTCACAGGTGAGTCGAAAACCCTTCTGTGTAAAAAAAACAACAACAAAAACGTGTCCTGGTCGCTGCACTAGCGCCTCCTCTGGTCGGTCGGGGCGTCTGTTCGGTGCGGAAGGGAACTGGTGGCAATAGCGTGATCCTCCCACGCGCTACGTCCTGCTGGTGAAGCTGCCCGCCATCAGGTGAAAAGAAGCGGGTGGCAACTGCATGTATCGGAGGAATTATGTGTGTATGTCTACGGCCTAGCCTGGGTAAACCCAGCCCCCACGTGACCTGCTCTCAGACCTGCTCTCAGTCCCTAGTGACTGAGAACCAGAGGTCTGAGAGCAGGTCACGTGGGGGCTGGGTTTACCCAGGCTATCTACGGCCCTCATCAGATCGGCAGAGGCGGTAGTGCCCGGGGCAGCAGGGGGAAGGGGGGGGGACGATACTCAGTGACAGCACATTGCTTGACAGAATCTATCCACCTTATTTTTGAATGCCCCATTGTAAAAGATAATTGTGGGAACAAGGTCCGGTTTAACGTGACTTATTGTTGCAGCTTGCCATTTCCTTTGTTATACTCGGCCGCAGACCCAAATTATAAACCGGAAACTGGAGTCCGTTATAAATATAGTCACGTTATAAACAACTAACCAACGCTGGGGGTCCGTATGGAAACAGTGTTACTCGAAATGGTTAAAAGTTAAATCAATTTGGTCATTCAGTGGTGTTTTACTGCCATGTAAAGGAACTATTACGCATTAGCCACAGTAGCCGACTACCCACAATGCATTACGTTATCCCAGCACCCGAACGACACGGCTGTAGAGCAGAATGGCTCTGCTGTAAAATCCTCACAGACATTCTTTTTGTCAAGTTAAAACCATAGACTGTAAAACAGTCTATTACACCGGAAGCGGAAGAAGCACCCATCAGGCATCATGGCAGCTAGAAGTAAGGTGGATAGGATCCTTCCATGTTCTAGTGATGTTTCTGAGCCTTGATCTTTGAAGCATTGTCACCTGTCAGACACCTGTTGTTGTAAAGTAACTGTGTGTGTTTAGGAAACCCCACCATCACACCGAGGAGAATCCTGCGCTCCCAGTGGTTTCACGACCCCTGGACCTGTGGATCCTACAGCTACCCAGGAAGAGGCTGTTCAGCGCAGGACCTGGACAACTTGAGGGAACCTCTGCCTGCAAAGGGTGCACCTTCTCAGGTACACACACTCACGCACTAGGGCTTTCACATTGCACTAGGCCTACTCCACCTGTTTGAACAAGTCACTTGCACTAGGCCTACTCCACCTGTTTGAACAAGTCACTTGCACTAGGCCTACTCCACCTGTTTGAACAAGTCACTTGCACTAGGCCTACTCCACCTGTTTGAACAAGTCACTTGCACTAGGCCTACTCCACCTGTTTTAACAAGTCACTTTCACTAGGCCTACTCCACCTGTTTTAACAAGTCACTTGCACTAGGCCTACTCCACCTGTTTGAACAAGTCACTTGCACTAGGCCTACTCCACCTGTTTGAACAAGTCACTTGCACTAGGCCTACTCCACCTGTTTTAACAAGTCACTTGCACTAGGCCTACTCCACCTGTTTGAACAAGTCACTTGCACTAGGCCTACTCCACCTGTTTGAACAAGTCACTTGCACTAGGCCTACTCCACCTGTTTTAACAAGTCACTTTCACTAGGCCTACTCCACCTGTTTTAACAAGTCACTTGCACTAGGCCTACTCCACCTGTTTGAACAAGTCACTTGCACTAGGCCTACTCCACCTGTTTGAACAAGTCACTTGCACTAGGCCTACTCCACCTGTTTGAACAAGTCACTTGCACTAGGCCTACTCCACCTGTTTGAACAAGTCACTTTCACTAGGCCTACTCCACCTGTTATTTTTAGGCAATATCTGCAAACAGTCGTCATAAGCAACCTGAAGCTTGTGGATGCATGCTTTTTTTAAATTCACCCACAAGGGGGCAGTATGTATATATATATATATGCAGTGAGCTCTGAAGAGATTAATCTTATCAAGGTCTGAACATAAATAGAATTTCCTTAAGGTGTTAGCTTGTGCATATAACATATGGCGCTGTCTGTACTTGTCATCATCATCAGATATTTGATCTGTAATAAAGTGACCCAGATATTTTGTTTAGTCACAAACAGATAGAACAAAGTGAGGCCCCTGTCCCCTTTTGACTGACTGCTTGCTGTATCCCAGCAGGCTTTGCAGGTGTTGTTTCTTTTGACTGACTGCTTGCTGTATCCCAGCAGGCCTTGCAGGTGTTGTTTCTTTTGACTGACTGCTTGCTGACTGCTTGCTGTATCCCAGCAGGCCTTGCAGGTGTTGTTTGCCGGAGAGGCGACTCACTCCTGCTACTTCTCCACCGTCCACGGAGCCCTGCTGTCCGGCTGGAGGGAGGCTGACCGTCTGCTGGCTCACTACGCCTCCATCAGTCCCTCCGGACCATGCAAATCCAAGCTTTAAAAACAGCAATGCATCTTGTACTAAAGAGATTTTTTATTTTTTGCCAAATTGTGCCAAATTGATTCTCACCGAATCTATGAAGGTTTTCAATGATGAAAGATGTCGAAATAATTTCTGTCAAATTGATTTTTAAAATGCACTCGTATTACATTTAAAGCACTTTATTTCTTACCTGTTATAAGATACAGCACATGAATATCAAGATTAAATGTAATACATTCTTAATACTTTACACTTGACAAATACTTGTTTTTTCTCATTGTAATACCAAATTCTATGCTCTGTGTGTGTGTGTGTGTGTGTGTGTGGCCGAACCTGAAATTGTTGATATAAAGTTAATCTAAACTATATCCATGGGCCATGTTGTCTGTTTAGTCTTGAATGAATACATGAATTATGCATATATATACATATATCAGCAATAATAAAAGGAGAAATCCATCGTAGAAGAGGAAGAGTTTGAGCAGTTTGAGTTCAGGTCCGTTCTCTCAGGGTTGATGAAAGGCATTCTGGGAAATGTAGGAAATTGCTAACTGAAGTAGAAGTAGACAAGGCAAGACAAGAAAAAATGGGTTCACGAAAAAATTTATTATACAACTTACAACTATATACACAACTATACAACACAAAATAACTCCTGGAATGTATTGAATGTCACAGATTGATGATATGTACAACTGTTGTCAGAGTTTCTCATGGTAACTCAGATCCCACTGAGTCCATTTGGGTCCCATCAGGTTTTCTTCAGTAACATCAACATCGAATTATTTGCACAGTTAAGATCTTTTTATACAAGAGATTGTGTTCCTGATCTGCTTCTACATTAATAACAAACATATAAAAAATAAGAAAAGGGCCAAGGCACCTCTTCTGATCTGAATTTGTTGAAAACTCCAACATGTAGGCAATATGCTTTTATCAGTGTCATCACTTCGCAGTCATATTTATTAGTTTCCTGTTAGCAAGGATGTGGAGACATCTTGCTGTTAACAATCAGAAAACGAACAAACAAATATTTTATTCTATTCTATTAGAAAGGGAAACCACCTCAAACTATTGAATTAAAAGAGAGCGAGGTACCAGTGATTATTTTTGAATTGACTCCATTTTTATTTTTGTATCCATATTGCTTTCTTTTGTGGCTTATTTTTCTTTCTTATTCTTTATTAGTATTTTATTATTATTCTCTTTGTCATTGTAAATTATACTTATTATGGTTATCTCCTATCTCCAACACTCTTGGTTTCTGATTGAAGAAGATTACTCAATTTCCTTGGAACATACATTATATAGTATATACGGTAAGTGATGACCATGATGGAGATATTGCCTACACATTCACATGGACAAATTCAATATGAATGAGCAATAAAGGCTTTTTAACTTCTTATTCTTTCATTCTTTCTTTTAATTATTATTACAGACTAGTTGATCTGGTTGTTTCCATACTTTTTGTATGTTTTTTTTTATATTCCCTTTAAAGAACATTCTCTTTTTAATATGAATTCCCACTGAAGTGCTTTTTTCGGAGTTCTACGTTTTGCACAAAAGCAAAAGTTTGTCATCCTCTTATAGCTAAGAGATCAACTAGAATGCTTGCACAAAGAAAGATATAGCCCCGTCATGTTTCCAGTCTCACACATTGTGTTCACTGCCTCTTTCCTGTGTGAAGTGGGGTTCCAAAAACCACAACAAACCCCTAGCTCAGCTCTAGTGTGGGTGACACCAACCAACATAACTGCATAATTACAGCCCACATAACAGACATTGGTTTGTCATGGGATGTTTAGTCTGTCAGCTGAAAGGAAGTTAGACATTAATGGGAAGATCAACTTGGTTTACCTGATGTCTTTATATCAGCTTGTGATGATAATTTGAGCATAAATGCTCCAAAAGGCCTCTCTGATTGGTGTATTATGAAACTGCATCTGAAAAACCGAGGTCTTATGTCATTGCCTATAATGTTTTTACGGACGAGTTGAGAATAAGACTGTTTAGCTGAATGTCAGAATAACCTCAATGGTGGCTCCTCATGAGGTCTGTCAACTGTGTGCAATGTTCCAGCTTCTCGTTCATAACATTGACTCTGCGGTTGATGCTGAGGAACTGGCAGGTCTTGTCATAAAGCTTTTCCAGGTTTTCTCGGTCCCAGTAGAAATCAGGTGTGATGATGAGCAGGTCCGACCTCAGGTTTATACAGTGTCTCAGTGCAAAGAGCACTTCTTCCCTGAAGAAGAACATGAGGGCATCGTCGTCTGGTTTCGCTGCCATCTCTGTCAATATCACCAGCGCATTTGAGGCACCTCTAGGTAAATCCACTTCATGGAAACCATGGTTGATCAAGTCATGGCAAAGCGTTGGCAAATGATACTGATCTGCTGTTGCAAAGGCAATACACTGCATCATATCCTTGTCCTCATCCTGGGAAGGCTGGTTGGTTTTGGATGGTTGTTTCGTTCTCGGCCCTTTGGGAACCCTCTTTCCAGGAATTGTCACTGGTTTCAAACTGGATTTTAAAACTGAACCCTCTTTCCAGGAATTGTCACTGGTTTCAAACTGGATTTTAAAACTGAACCCTCTTTCCAGGAATTGTCACTGGTTTCAAACTGGATTTTAAAACTGAACCCTCTTTCCAGGAATTGTCACTGGTTTCAAACTGGATTTTAAAACTGAATCCTCTTTCCAGGAATTGTCACTGGTTTCAAACTGGATTTTAAAACTGAATCCTCTTTCCAGGAATTGTCACTGGTTTCAAACTGGATTTTAAAACTGAATCCTCTTTCCAGGAATTGTCACTGGTTTCAAACTGGATTTTAAAACGGAATCCTCTTTCCAGGAATTGTCACTGGTTTCAAACTGGATTTTAAAACTGAATCCTCTTTCCAGGAATTGTCACTGGTTTCAAACTGGATTTTAAAACTGAACCCTCTTTCCAGGAATTGTCACTGGTTTCAAACTGGATTTTAAAACTGATTTGACGAGGTTTGTTGAATACGGGCGCTCTTGTCTACTCCTACAGCTAGTCTGCACCCAAGGGTCAGCCAAGGAGCTTCTGAAACGTCTTAACCCATAGTAACAGCTCCTTGGACACATCCTTGAGGCAGGCCAGGTGGAAAGAGTCCTAGGTTGGGATTCATACGCGTGTCCCTGAGTAGGATGGGAGAGGCTGGCCGAGGCAAACAGGCAGACCTGCCTCCTGTCCACTGGCCGCTGAACTCCCAGTCTGAACCACAAGGTCCGGAGAAGCATCTTCATTGTCCTCGTGTTGTCCTCGTGTTGCAGCGGCAATAAGTATGGTCACTTGCAACCCTGTTGTCCATCATGTCAACTGAACTGGCATTTCTTGCTCGCTTGGGCATTAAGCCCAAGACAGCAATAAATGCCAATTGAGTGACTTCTTGCTTGGGAGCTGGAGAGTCACTTTCTTCCACGCGTTTCCTTTTTTCAATCCTGATTCTGATGCGTGCACTTTTTCTCACAGCTGGAGCAGGGGCAATGGTCCGTGTGGCAATGGTCCGGGCAATGGTCCGCAATGGTCCACAGGTCACAACTTCCTCAGCCTCCGCTTCTGGAATAAAGATATAAGAATAAAGATTATTTCTCTTTCAAACAGTGTCGTAGATCTAATATGAGCAAAACTTATTAAAAAAAATTCACAGCTATGTTCATTTCCAAAGGTTTGTGGAAATGGACAATTTCCATAACTCTTCCAGGCTTGGAAAACACAGGAAGCTGGAATCCTCTTCAGTGTATTTTCCCGACCCCGCCGATTTCCCCCCCATTTTCTCCCAAACTGTACTTGGCCAATTTCCCCCTGCTGCTGCCCCCTCTGCCGATCTGGGGAGAGCCGTAGAGTAGCACCGTGCTTCCTGCGACACATGCACAGTTGCCAGCCGCTTCTTTTCAACCCGACCTTTCACTCAGACAGTAGATCAGCCCCCACGGTTCGGAACGTGGTTCGGAACGTCCCTTTTTGTTGTATTTAACGTTTAACGCTAGTGTATGAGAACCCCTGCAGCGCAGCCAGACACAGACATCGCACGCAGAGCAGCACACAACACCCAGACAGACCCAGACAGCAGGACAGGATTGACAAACGCAAGCCAGAATATCCGATGCCCACCAGCAGCAAATCAAGACCAGCAAGAAGCTGCAACCAGCAGCACACGCAGGGGCCAGCGCTGCTGGTTGCAGCTAAAAATATTATTCTGCCAAACAAAATTCCCTGGCCTTCACTGTTTTATTGAAGGAAATTATTTTTGAGGTGTGACTACATTAGAAAAGATTAGCTTCAGAGTCAGTGATGTGCTTGAAATGTTTAATTTCACAAAAGGCTCATTATCTCAGCTTCTAGAAAAAAATTGCTGTTTTGGGGTAAATCAAGCTATCTTCTCCGGCTCATAACTAAAGAACGGAAAATGGGATCAATAAACTTTTTTTTGCAGATGATAGAATAGAGTCTCATCGTTCTTTGTGCGTGTTCAGTGTTTACATAGTAATATCACATAGAGATGCTGCGATCCGATCATGTGATCGGATATCGGCGCGATATCAGCCAAAAAACATGGATCGGATCGGATCGGATTCCAGCGAAAATGACCGATCCAAGGCTCCGATATAAGCACTCCATTCCATAATCTGCTCCAGGATTTCTATCCAGCATGCAGCAGCAGCAGCAGCAGCACACAGAGGCCGCCGCGTTGAGCCTAGGATGGCCAGGGCCAAAACGTCAGACACACCCGTCCTTAACCTATGTGCGATTCGAAATCACGCGTCCGCACCATAGACTGGCAAACATGGCCGCCCCCAGTGTGGCTGTCTGACAGTTTCAAATTATAACAAAACAACCACTATTGCAATTTGCAATACATGTCCCGCAAGGTTTCTGAGATTAGGGGAAAGTCTGAGCTGGCGTTACGCTAAACCAAACGTGGGGATGAGGCAGCGGATTTGTTTTGGCGTTAATGTTAGCTGTTGTGATGATGGCTAACGGGGCTAACGTTAGCTAGCTGGTTATCTAGTTGCAGGGCAGCGCTCCACAAGCTTGTTGTGACCAAAACCCCCGCATTTCATACTCCCAGAGCTGGCGTAAACCATAGAGAACCTCATGCATTAGCCTACTCAAAATGAAACGTCCAGGGTTTGTGTCTCCAAAATCAACTAACGTTAACGTTACATGCAAGCTAACGTAGCTAGCTGCGGAGCACTCGATCTATAAGGAAAACGAATGCGCACATAGCCTACATAATTGTCAACATCACATACATGTATTTTCTTTAATCTAGACTACAGGCATCATTTTTCAGTCAAAAGTGAAACGACACAGATATGATGGCGTATAGTGAGGCTTTCCATGCCTCACTATAGAACTGGCCCCATGCAAAATTCAGACCGCTGTGATACACTTTACTAAAAAAAAATATTATATCACAATAGTGATGTCAGATTTGCTTAGGTCAGAGCTATGGAATTTTAAATCATCCATCTTTGCTCACAACATTTGCCCTTTCTTTCTTCTTCTTTTTTACCCCAGGTGTGCATAAAATACAGGTTAAGAACTTATGGAAAAGTCATGGAAATGAATTAGATGAACTAAATCGTTTACATACTATATTACCAAAGCACACACATACATACATACCTAACCCTAAAAATGTTTGTTGCCTGCTAGCTATCAGACAGCATAGAGATACTTAAATATGTGCTGTATCGGTATCGGATCGAAATCGGTATCGAATCGGGTATCGAAATTTGATCGGAATCGGATCGGTTTTGAGCTAAAATATCGAAATCGGATCGGAATTGAAAAATCTCGATCGCAGCATCTCTAAATCACACAATATTCTGTGGGCCTCGAGAAATCACTGAAAACGCTCTGAAACTCTGGCACTGGGAGCGTCCGTTCTCCAAAAGTGGCTGGCACTCAATGAGTTAAGGGAAAAAAAATATTTTTTGAGCTGTGCAGGGCAACAAATGGTTATAAAAAGTATAACGTGATCCGAACCGTGGGTTTTCTGATCCGTGCCAGCCCTATTGCTGTGAAATATATATATATATATATATATATATATATATATAGTTTTTACATATATAGTTTTATAGTTTTTACATACACATTAACCCTGAGGAGTAGCCGGATTGGGCTGATTTTCAGAAATATTGTGATATTTGGGAAATATCACAATTTTGAACATTTAATTTCAGAGGCTGCAGCAGGCTCAGTTTTAAACCCAGAGTGAAGTTTCTGGTATCATATGAAACTAGAAGACCTAAGGAATCGAATTTGCCAACCATGTCATGCTAGTTTGTCAGGAAGGTGGCTAAATAACACTCCAAATTTAGGCAAAATTTTGGCGAGGGAAAAAAAACATTTTCAAATGGGTCCTCTTTTTCGCAGGTGTGTGTGGCAGGAGGGGGCTTTAACTAGCCAAAATGCTTTTCTGCTGCCGTTTGTCTCCTGTATGCAAAACCATCGCCTGGCACGTTTTAATCCTATTTGTTTATGTGATTGACTAATTGTCATGACTTGTTAGCCAGCCAGCTAGCTGCAGGCTAATGTTACAGGCGGTCCCTGTCTTTTTCCACCTTGAATATAATTTTTTCATATTCGATACTTTTTATTTATATTCAAATATATATTTGAATATCCGTCCTTGTTGGTAATACTGATGTAGGACTCAGTTTCCCAGAATGCCCCGCTCCCTACCTTCTCTGAGTCTCTTGCGGCGGCGGTCGATGGAGGCAACCTCTGACTTCAAGCTCATGTAGCTCTTCCTGGTCTCCTGCAACTTGTCCTGCAGGAAGGAGATCCGCTCCGTGCTCGACATGCTGTCCAGAGAGTCTGGAAAGAGAGAGAGGTGTTTTTTATTCTTTATTTCAGATTCATCACTGCCTCAGCAGCGACTATTCTTCCTGGGGTCTGTAGGGGGTATGGAGAGAGAGAGAGAGGTGTCTGTCCCCCCCCCAATATTTTATCTATATACTTTTTTTTAGTAGAGTGCACGAACAAGACAAACAAACAGGTTCAGACACAGGAAAATAAAAGAAAGGAATGGAAAAAAACGTACATACATCATCAACATTACAGCGCAGTGCTACCAGCCACATCAAGTGCTGGAGACAGAGGTGTTAACACGGGTTACAACTCTGTACTCCACATTCTTGGCTAATTTCCACCACATAGTACTGCATAGTATGGCTCGTCTCAACTCAGGAATCAAAATTGTACCAACCCTGTCATGTTAGTTTGTCAGGAAGGCAGCTAAATAACACTCCAAAGTTCAGCTACATTTTGGCGAGGGAAAAAGAAAACATTTTCAAAGGGGTCCTCTTTTTCACAGCCTAATGTTGGCAGGTGTGTGTGTCCGTTTGGAAGCAGCTAGTAGCCTTATATTGTCATTTAGCCTTTCTGCTGCTATTGCATGGTTCAATCAGCTAATTGTATTTTATTGGGGGGCGGAAATTTGTGAGAGAAAATTTGTCTTCCAACAACCTACCTTTTGCCATGTCAGCTTGGGGGACATTCTCCATATCAACTGATGGTCCATCTTCCAACGGGGGCTGAGCTGGGCTCTCAGACAACGCTGCACCGTTGGGAGAAGACGTCTTCACTTTTGGGCACATCTTCCCAAGTGATTGTTCGAATTCCTATGGAGATCACAATCCATTAAAATAAATAAATAAATAAATAAATACAAGATGCATTACAATTACAATGTGAGATGTAAAACGCAACAACGCTCCTTCATAATCTTACCTCTATCAGGCTTCGTCGTGCAGTGGCCCATTTGCGTAATGGAGAGTCAGGAGGCAGACGTTTGTCAAAAACCTCTGGGCTCATGCCTCCAAATGAAACCCGCTTCTTCTTCAGTTCGCTGAGGTGACTTCCAAATGAAACCCGCTTTTTGCCAGTTGGGGTTTTCCTGTCAGCCAACGGGGGCTGAGCTGGGCTCTCACACAACGCTGCACCCAGAGAAGGGGTCTTCACTTTTGGGGACATCTTCCCAGGTGAAGACATCTTTGTTGTGGAGCTGCTGGAGGCTGGAGCTGCAGGCTCTTCAAACCTGAAATCACAATGAACAACAAAATGTTAATGGTTCTCAGTCACATTTAGTGTTCAAATGTGTTCTGTATCTGGATATACGCTATAATGATTGATATAGCATATTATCCAATCACTTGCTTTGCATTTACACCTGTATTTACATGTGTTAATGTCTGGAATCCACGTACACACACATACACACACGCACGCACGCAAGCATACACACGCACACACACACACACACACACACACACACACACGCATGCACGCAGACACACACACATACACACACGTACACACACACACGCGCACACACACGCACACACACACAGGCACACACATGCGCGCACACGCACGTTTGACACAACACACACATATACAAGTGTATATAAACACATATAGGCTAGGCCTATTCTATGTATTACACTGTATTTCTTTGCTATTCTTCTACATACAATTGTATTGGCTGTTTCTCCTACTAGACAGGACAGGACTAGACTAGACACTTTGAAAGTGAAACACAACTGCTGCTACAACTCCATTAAACTTTCAAACTTGTGTGTGTAACGCTACATACATGGCACAACAATCAAACATTCTCCAACATGTCTGACAACATTCATGTTGGCAGTTGCTGGAGAATGTTTGATTGGTGCGCCATGGGCTCAACATGGACAAACGATTCAACATGTTGAATCTGACCCAACATCTCCAAACAAGGACACACAGCCCCATGTCACACCAAACAAACATCTTGATAATTAACGTTCTGTAACGAACATTATAACTGTAGCCGAGTGTTCGGGTCTGGCTATTAGCCTACTTGACACTTTGTTAACAAAACAGAGAGAGAGGCTGTAACGTTAACAAACGCTGGTCTTTGCACACAGTCCGATTGTTTTCATATGCGTGTTTTTTAATCCGTCATCTGAAAACACAGAAGGGTCCCAGCTCGCAAAAATCTGTTGACTGATGCAAAAAACGCAGAAAATCGAACCTCGTCCGAAAATGACGGACGTAATTGTCGGACTCGGTGTGTCAATGATGACACAAATGAGGTCATATTCTTTTTTTTTTCGTGCGTCAATTTCGGAAGAAAATACGGACTTGGTGCCTCAGAGAGACGACGCGACAATGTCGTCGAACAGATGCTTCACAGTTCCCCCAACACAACACACAACTCTCTGACACATACAGTTAGGCTAACTGAGCTAACCGCTAACCATTACTGGAATTACGCAGATTAAAGGCCCATATTCTGCACGATGAACGTTATAAGGAAACTGAGCTAACCACTCAACCATTACTTAAATTACACACATAAAGACCCTTGCTAACTAGCTAGCAAACATTTGTGATTTTACCTGTCGATGTAAACAGTCTGCTCGTCAACAGAATCCACCATGATCATCGCAATCTGCTGCTCTGCTATTTCGTTCTTCACGACACGGAGATGCTCTTCTGTCGGACGTCTACTGCGGTGAAGGACCAAACAGCAACTGCCAGTGCTTAACTCTGAGTGACGTGACGTGAGTTCAGGAGTTCAAATCGACCTCCAATCAGGTAACGCCCCTACACGCATTCATCACGTGACACACACGTATGCGCATGCGCACACGTCCCGCACACATACCTTCGCAGTAGGCGATCTTTTTTTTTGGATGATGGCGAAGGCATAACCCGCCCCTCTCTGCCTCTGATTGGCCTAGCGTCAAACTTCCATCCAAACCATTCGCTTGGCTATCCTGCATGACTTCTCTTTCTACAGTCTGTGGTCAGACCGTCAAACTCAGTGGGTCAGACAGACATACAGCAGTTACGCTTGCTAGGCTGCATGAAAGATGCCAGTGTGTTTATGTTTTTAATATACTGTGGCGACTCTGGGTTTAGGTAGGAACTGATGTGGAGGGTGGTTCCTGGGGGGAAGGGGATGAGTGCGGAAACTTCCTCTTCCTGTCGGGTCTGCGCATGCCTGCGTGGGTCTGGATAAGCTAGGAAGCCGGTAGCTAACTAGAGCGTGACAACCGCCGAGAGTTGTAGTGTTAACTGTGAATAAAAAGCCTGTACCGAAGCTGTTGCCTCCTCTCTTCCTCACGTAACGGTCCCGGGAGCGGATCGCTTCAATACGGTAGTCATATATCTATGGTTTATAACGCTACTCTTGGCAGTGCACGTATGTAGCAGATATAGACAGACAATTTATCAAGGGTGATATAAAACAGGGTTATTTACAGGGAACTAGCAACGCAAGCGTAACTGCTGTCTGTCTGAAGCCCCTGGCATATAACGCTAGCTGCTGACAGGTCTGGTAACGTTTCCACTCATAGTCAAAGCACAGAGCACCGAGTCTGTTTGGTGAGTTGGCGTCCTCGTGTTCTTGGCGTGAACCTGCGGCCCGTGACAACATGTAAGTAGTTTGAACTGTGTATGTGATGTGAATGCTGTTTTTAGTTGCGTTGGGAGGTGCAATGTAAAAATGTGTCTTGTCCAGTGTTGGGCAAGTTACGTTATAGTGGCGCATTGGCTGCCAGTGCGAGGAGTAGGACAGCCAGCGCTGTGTGTGTGTGTTATTATGTGCCTTAAATGTATCTTTATTGTGTCATGCTGGGGGCTGTTGCAATCATACAATGTATTTTAATATATTTCTCTGTGTTGCTGGTAGGCTGCTGTCTCTGCTGTCAACCAGACCGAGCAGCAGGTAGGCTTCTGTCCAGACCGAGCAGCAGGTAGTTTCTGCTGTCAACCAGACCGAGCAGCAGGTAGGCTTCTGTCCAGACCGAGCAGCAGGTAGTTTCTGCTGTCAACCAGACTGAGCAGCAGGTAGGCTTCTGTCCAGACCGAGCAGCAGGTAGTTTCTGCTGTCAACCAGACCGAGCAGCAGGTAGGCTTCTGTCCAGACCGAGCAGCAAGTAGGCTTCTGTCCAGACCGAGCAGCAGGTAGTTCTGCTGTCAACCAGACCGAGCAGCAGGTAGGCTTCTGTCACCCAGCTTGATTATTTTAATTATCCATTAATCTGTCGATTATTTTCTTGCATAATTGATGAGTCGTTTAAACTACAAAATGTCACAAAATGGTGAAAAATGTCAGTCACTTTTTCCCCAAAGCCCAAGATGACATCATCAAATGTCTTTCTTTTGTCCTGACCAACAGTCCACAACCCAAAGATAATCAGTTTACTGTCATAGAAGACAAAAAAAACAACAGAAAACATTCACATTTAAGAAGCTGGAACGAGATAATTTTTGTACTTTGTTTTTGAATTAGTCATAACGATTAATCAATTATAAAAATAGTTTGGCAATTATTAACTACTCAATGAATTGACTAAAATGAAAGGGAGCTGTCACACATAAGGTCCCTCCCTCCACCCTCTCCTTTTCTTCTAATTATTCTATATGATGGAAGGCAGATTTAGGGGATCCACCACCTGCACCTTTAAATATGAATCATGTAGATATACTATTTTAATATTGATGTTGCATTTATGATCCGCTGTATTTGTTGTGTAATCTGTAATCATGTCTACTTGTCACCTCCTCCCTCTTCCTCCAGCCTGGGCTGGATTAGTCTTCATTGTTGGGAGGCTATTTAAAAAGACAAAATGTCCTTGTTCTTTATGACTGGGATGAAGATGCACCCTGCGTTGAAACGTCAGTCAATAAAAACGTGTCTACACTTGATCCGTGTGCTCCAGTATCTTTGGATGTTATCTGAAGCCTCTCCTCTAAGATTGCCCTCTCCTGAGAGCCTGCTGGGCTGCTTGGGTGGAAGTGCGCCTAACCTCATCCTGCAAGTGTGAATTCTGTTTATGTTTGAGTCACAATTTTACAAAATACTATAATTTGTATGCATCTCCATCTGGGCCCTTACATTACATTACATTACATCATTTGGCAGACGTTTTTATCCAAAGCGACTTACAATAACACATTTTTGTCAGCAATAGAGCAATCAACTATGCAACCCAGTCTATGACAACTACATGGTAGCATGGAGGGGGGTGTTTCCAGGACGCTGGATTACACCGTTAAGCCTTCTTGAGGTGTCGTGGGCCTAACTTAACGAAACGTCGGTGAAGGAAGGTGCCCACTTGAAAACCCCAATGACATGCTTCATACTGCTGTTGGCTAGGGTAGGTAACTGGTGATTTGTGTCTTGTTTATTAGTTTGTTAGCCTGTTAGCTTGTTTTATTCTGGATTGGGCTTCTAAATGTGTTTTTCCTCGGATTTTGGCACAAGGGATAGTAACATCTTGTCCTGTGTATTAATTAATACAACTTCTGAAGGAACAGTGGTACAAGTTTAGTTCAGGTTATTTTTTTATTTATTTTTTTAAGAGAGAAAGAAGTTAGTTCAAGAAGGGCCCAGATGGAGCCTGAAAAGGTGTGTCTTTAGTCTTTTCCGAAAGATCAAGTTCTTGATCTAACTTCTTTCTCTTAAAAAAAAAAAAAAAAAATCCCAAACTAACCTTAACTTGTATCACTCTTCCTTCAGAAGTTGTAGTTGTCATAGACTGTGTTACATAGTTGATTGCTCTATTGCTGACAAAATGTGTTATTGTAAGTTGCTTTGGATAAAAGCGTCTGCCAAATGATGTAATGTAATGTAATGTAATGTAATGTATGGAGATCTTGTAAAATTGTGATGGAGAATTTAAAAGCAGTCTCATCTGTGATTACAGCAGAATAAAATGAAGCTAATATCACAATTCATTTTGCCGGCCCATGATACGTTAAGCTGGCGAGGCAGCTGGATTCACACAAGATCATGAGATCATGTCCCATCCTACCATACAGTCATGTGAAGCAGTTCACTATGTTGCTGTGACCACTTCTTATTGTCCATTTCCATCTCCCCCCGGCCCCTCTTCTCTCAATAGGTTGTGCATCACTTTTTTCTGTCCCCTTCCTGTCTGTCCATCTGTCGTCGCTCCTTGTCAAGCTGCCATGTGTTGGTTCAGCTCAGAGGGCTCCCTCCTGGACTTGGACTTTGTCCCGTGGAGGCGGGTGGTACCAAAGGACCCGGGCTACGAGCGGGACAGGGAGTCGGGCACCTACACCCCTCACCCGGAGAAGGACGGGCAGGTGGGTCACCCTCCTTGCGGTCTTAGTGACCAGTCCTGGCAAGGAGCTGGCCAAGGAGCACAGCGTGAGCGTGGACAACCTGGCAAGCAGGAGAAGCACCAGCTGAGAGTGGGGAGCATAGGCGAAAGCTACAGGTTAGCTTTTCTCTCTCTGCTCTCTTCTCCCTCTCCTCTCCTCTCTTCTCTCTCCTCTCCTCTCCTCATCCCTCTCTTCTCTTGCGATGTTTTATTTTTTAATATACTCTTAAGATTGATTTAAGTTGGTTACCGTAAATTCCGGACTATAAGACGCACCGGTCTATAAGCCGCACCTTCAAAGGTGACTATTTTTTTCTTCTATAAGCCGCACCGGTCTATAAGCCGCGGGTGTTTTGATGTTTAATTACCATATGTAAGGCTTCGTGCACAGAGGGGATTGTCGGGAAAGAGATCAGGTCACTAATCCCCAGACAAAATCACACATTGTGGTATTTTTTGTTTTTTTTACAGTGCACACAGTGTCCGCGGTGTGGTGAAAAGAGGGCAAGAGAGGAAATTAAAACAGAAGTGGATTTATAGTTAGAAAGAGTGCTAAAGAAGAGAGAATTCCGTTTTTTATTTTTTTATTTTAGTTACTCACAGTACTATTGACCAGTCCAACTCAAAAGATATTCGGCAGTTTCACTTTGAGCTCTTGTTCCGCCGCTGTCCATCAATGGTTATGACGAGTCTCGCTGGGTACAGTACGCCAAAGCGATATCCATTGACTCGATGATGCTGTTGTATGTTGCGCGTTTCTGTTGCACCAACGCGGAGAGGTCCTGCCGGACGAAAAAGCGCGTACCCTCCCAGGTGAGGGGCTTCTTCCCCGCAGCCTGGAGGATGAGTTGACGGTCGGGCCAGCGGAGTAGGCAGATGAAGATGGCCCTCGGTGGCAGGCCGGGGTCTGGACGTGGCCGAGGCGCCCGGTGTGCCCTGTCCACCTCTGGTGGTTTCTCTCTCTCGCTCTGCTCTGCTCTGCTCTGCTCTGCTCTGCTCTGCGCCGCGGCCGGGCTGTCTGCAGCCTGGGGTCCGCTCTGCTGTGCGGGAGAAAGGAGGAGGAGGAGAAACCGCCACCTCCACAGCCAGCCACCTCACACACCCCAACTGTTTAATAGTGCCCGGCTCGCATGCCTCTCGGTCGGCTGGCCGGACAATATGCACCCCGCTGCAGCAGCAGCTTCGGGAGGTTTTCTCACTGTGTTCGGGACTTCGGCTCTAACTCGGCCAGATGGCTGGACACGAGTGAAACTCTTCACGGTTGCATTATTTTCTTTAGTGAGTGAGTGGATGGACTTCTGCACGTTTTCAAACTTGTTTTCAAGCTGCTCAAAACCTCTGAGCGATGTCGGACTTAATCGATAGTGTTTCACGGAGTAAAAGTTTAGCCCAAGCGGTGTATCTCCAGCCTCCAGCAGGTGAGTCATTTCCTCATTCATGGCGTGATTGCTTCGTCTTTTTCTTTCTGCTTACCTGTGTTGTGTTATGTTATGTTATGTTATGTTGTTAAAAGAGGGCAAGAGAGGAAATTAAAACAGAAGTGGATTTATAGTTAGAAAGAGTGCTAAAAAAGAGAGATTTTTTTTTTTTTTTTGGAAAAAATCCATAGATAAGACGCACCGTTATATAAGCCGCAGGGGGCAAAAAAGCCCAAAAAACGGGAAAAAAGCCGCGGCTTATAGTCCGGAATTTACGGTAATTCTGTTTATTGATTGTGGAGCTAGACACATTCTCTTCAAAGTCCTCTGAGACATGTGCTTGTGAATTAGAGCTATACAAATAAAACTGGACTTGACTGCAGGGCCTACAATGACGGCCAGCTGTCCCCGGCCGCCAAGGGCAGCGTGGAGAGCGTGGAGAGGGACGACCAGCCTCCTCTCTCCCCCTCGCCCCCTACAGGTGCCTTCTCCTTCAAGCCCCGCCCCCAACACCCCTCGCCCCCTACAGGTGCCTTCTCCTTCAAGCCCCGCCCCCAACACCCCTCGTCCCCTACAGGTGCCTTCTCCTTCAAGCCCCGCCCCCAACACCGACAACATGCCAAGGTTAAGCTGGCAGCAGCCAAACGGCACCTCAGCAGTGTGTTTGGGCAGCAGGTGAAATGTTTAGTTCAGTGTTCAATATTCACCTTAGAGCAGCACTTCAAACCTTTTCACACCAAGGATCCCTAATCTGTCATAAATTAGACCATGGAGCCAGTGGTGTAGTGGAGGGTAGACGCAGGTAGACCCACTTACTTTTCAGTCGGCATTGAGTCTGCCCACTTCTAAATCCACTCTGACGCGTATCCATCCATTCAAGTAGTGTGCTGCAGTTTTTTTTTCTCTTTTCTTCCTAAAGGCACGGCCCGCCCTACTCTGCCTCGATTGGCTAGTAGTACTGGGTGCCTGCTTTGGTTTGTTGGGTAAGCCCAATCGGAGGCAGAGTAGGGCGGGTCCTTTCCTTTGCCTTCCTACTAGGATAAAAATGTCGGCTCTCTCTCCTGCGACCTGCCTGCCCCACCTGAGATGAGAAGATGAAGCGAAGCGAGCTACTAACCCTACACTGCCCAAAAGAAAGACTGATGCACATGATGTACAGTAAGTAGAATGTGTGGAATTGTATTTTTATTTATATTTTTTATTTAGGGCTGGGCGATATGGACAAAATCAAATATCACAATATTTTTGACCAAATACATCAATATTGATATTGTGACAATATTGTAGGGATGACTAATTGCTGCTTTCATAAAATATTGAGACAATGAGATTTTTGATAAATAATCATTAGTAATGTGGATATAATGACTAAGTGGGTAAAGGCAAATAATAGATACAGCCATGCTGTCGCTTTGTGAGATGGCCTCTAGTTGGTTTGGACCTTCAAGCCAATCACGGTGCTTTAAACATGTGACGGCAAACGCCAGTCAAACGGGACACCAAGTGACTTTAAACAAACACACATTCAAATGAGAAGTGTGCAGACAGTTTACTGAGCCGTGGAGCTGAGAGGTTATGTTGTGAAAACGTTGATCAAGAAGAAACTACATTTCCTATTTCCTATTTTCATCCCATTGTGAGTACAATGTGTGCAAGTGAATTCAGCTTCTATGAAATAGCTCTGTTATGAGCGAAGCTAGTCCCCTGTTTTTCTGACGTCGACTTTTTCAGACCATGGGGAACCATGTTAAAGTGATGAACATCATAGCGCTTCCCATACATACACAGTGCAGCCCCCTCCCTCCGCTGCGAGTGGAGACTGTAGGTATCGAAATGCAAATACACCCTTTTCACGGGGGCCATTTTGTGTCGAAAAGGCAGGGTAAACAGAGGTGCAAGGAAAACACTAATGAGCGTTTCCAATGTCCATGATTGGAAGTTAAAACTGAATAATGACATCACAACAGTCTAATCCTAATGTTAATTTAAAATGTGATAGTCCTCTAAATCTGGCTTCAAACGGCCACAATTTTTTAAAAACATTTAAAAAAATGGGCCTGAGAATGTGGGCTTCTACAAAATATGTCCCCTCCACCTTTGAAATCAAAGCTATGTCCATGGATAATATGAGGGCATTTTGGTAAACAAACCGTGTCACTGGGTGGCAACGGCAATGGAACCCTATGGAGCCTGAGTTTGAGCGTCTTGACTCTAGCCGGCTGACCGTGTTTACAATTTAAAAACTGCGACAGTTTAACACGACATGCATATATTATACATCAAACTCTTGAGCTAATTCTGCTCTCACTCAGAATGTCAAAATATAACTGATGTGATGTATACTTTTTGAGATATTAACGTTTGTTTATACTAGTTAACTGCCGCGGGGTTACGCATTTTTGGGTGGCAGTGACGTCACGCTGATTCATCCTATTAGGTCAATCATCTATAAATGCTATAAAACCTTTCAAACATATTCATTGCAGGATGATGTTTTCATAGAGGCCATTTACAATCTGATCACCAAAAACGCATGTTAATGCCAGGTGTAAATGGCCTCTTAGTTGTTTGATTTTAAGATGAAAATTGAAGCAACACATTTTATACAGTAGTAACCGTTTTATTTTTTACCCCTAAAATAGTCTTGCTTCCCAGACACTCTCTAATACATCATAGCCTAATGTACAACACTGAGCTTGAAAGAATAGATTGCATGGAAAGGGGAGGAGGGGGGGCGGGGGGCACAATCACATAAAAACAGTAACATTTGTAACCTAACCACTAACCCTCCGCCCAACCCTGCTAGGTGGCATGTTGGCTACGCACCACCATCCACAAGCTGGAGTCTTGGGAGAACTTCAGTGCTGAACTGATAGGAAGCGGGTTCTTCTCAGAAGTTTTCAAGGTACTACTTGTCTCAAACTACTCAGTGAGGGACATTATACAACTCTTTTGTGTCCTCACATGTTGTTTTCATGACTAAGATTTTTGTTTGATAAAGTCTGTGGAACAAATATGAAAGCGCATGGTGCTGACCAACACATTTTGAATGTGAATAACTTAGCAGTGGTTCTCAACCTAGGGTCCGGGGACCACCAGTAGTCCTTGAGGGGGTTCCAGGGGGTCCCCAGCAAATTGAGTTAACACAACTAGACAATGTAGCAGATAACTGTTTTGATCCTAGTTCCACTGCTTTCTCTACACTACAGATTGTCATGGAATTCTGGACAAAATCATATCTAACAATAGAAATATTCCCAGATTTGCGTCAGCGAGATCAAATATCAACAAATGGGGGGGTGTCTGTGGCCTTAATTTGTATTAAATTAGGGGTCCTTGATATGGAAAAGGTTTAGAATCACTGGCTTAGAGGCTGTGGTGTGTTTGAAGGAAACAAGTCTGCCTTCACCTTCTTAAAGACTAGAATATTCATATATAATATAATATAAATATAATATTTCCCACAGCCTGAGCCAAAAAGTGCTGAGGGAACTAAGCTCATATCGCCCTCAGAGACAAAGGGACACAGTAAAAATCTGAACACCAGCTATTAGCTGACCTATTTCTGCCGCTCCAGTCTGAGCACATTTCTGTCTGCTGTTGGTATGCCTGGAACTATGGATTGTGTTTTTACACAAAACTATGATTCCATTTAAAACATATTATGTCTAATTCTCACATTATAACTTTGGAATGGGATTTTGTGTCCTGGCAAATTTTGTAGTCTTACACATACATGTACATAAACAGGGATTTGCATGTGATGTGGATGTAGAAGCTGTGGACCACAAGACGGACTGCATCTGTGCTCTTCAATAGCAAGTCCATGCAATTACAAGTGTATAGGTTCCAAATCAAGGCAGGAAAGGGACCAGCACAGGACAAACACAGAGGCTCATGCATAAGGACCCGAACCAGTAGGTTCAGAGACAGCCTGTATCCCCAAGCCATCAGGATGCTCAACTCAGCCTCATAGTGTCGGGCCACCCCCCCCCCCCCCCCCCTCCCGGCAGCCCCCAGCCTCTCTCTCGTAACGGACAAGCCCGTCTTTTATTGTCACACGAACACCACAATACATGCATGCGGCCACAAAACACTCATGCTGACGGTGGCCGGTGAAAAGTGTCCTCTGCATTTAACCCATCCAGGCATGTCCTTTCCTCCGAGGGGCAGGCCAGGAGCAGTGGTCGCTTTCTCGTACAGCGCCCGGGGACCGACTTCGGATGTTGTCGTCACTGGTCGGATGACGATGACGATCTGATCTTCTGCATGTTTTTAGTGGGGGGGTTATATACGGAGGAACCCCCTGGGGGTACGGGGAGAACATGCAAACTCCACACAGAGAGAAAGGCCCTTACGACGAGATAACCCACAGTAGGCACTGAAGATATGGGGGGAACACAACCACAGCGCTCACAGTGTCCCAGGCGAGAATCGAACTCAGGACCTTCTAACTGTGAGGCGACAGCGCTACCGACTGCGCCACCATACCCCCTTTGGGCTGTTAAACCAGTGGTTCTCAAATGGGGGTCCGCGGAACTTTGCCAGGGGGTCCGCGAAAAGTTTTCAGGTAATATATATATATATAAAGAAAAAACATTGCATGGATGCATAACTGGGACGTATCCTCAGTGATGTACCCTGGGGTCATAGGATGTTTCGGGTCTCGCAACATCATACACCCTCGCCCAGGTGACCCAGCCGGGGCTGGCCAAGCCCCAACTTACGTCCCAGTAGCTACCCACGGTCAGCCCTCCAGGAAGGGTCTGGTCACACGGTCAGGGCCACTCAATCCGCTGCTCCGGAACTACTCTGCCGGGACCGGGGGGGGGGGGGCTCTGGTACGTAGAGGGACCGGGCTCTGTTGGTTGCCACCAGGCCGGGCTCCTCCTTCGTCTCACCAGGTCTAGGACCTGTGCGCTGCACCAGACTCCCCCGTTCCAAACATCTCATTCCGAGGTGATGGTATCTTGGTGGATACCATGCAGTACCAGTACTTGGTGGCACTATATATATATATATATATATATATATATTTTATAAAAAAAAATGCTACATGTTACTTACGGTATTCCTTCTCAAACTGCTTCCTACATGGTGCTAGTCTATCAAAAATATTGCATAGTGGTTTTCTGGACTGTTGACAAATTGTGATATTGTAAGTCGCTTTGGACAAAACAAAAGCGTCTGCTAAATGACGTAATGTAAATGTAATGTAATAACAAATATATATATATATATATTTTTTTTTGCAAAATCTTCATAGTTCAACGAAAATAGTTTATGCTTTAAATCTAAAATGGTTCATGGATTACATTCTAATAACAAACCTATCAAATTAAAAGTCAAGCACGTTACCGTGGAAACAATTAAGCTTAGCCCAAAATCACAAATCAGAATGAGGGGGTCCCCGGTATATTTTCTATCTTGTAAGGGGTCCTTGGCTGAAAAACATTTGAGAACCTCTGTGTTAAACTGTTGACTGCCCCCGCCCCCCCCCCCCCCCCCCCCATTGTGCTGTTGAACTGTTGACTGCCCCCACCCCCCTCAGCCGTGTGTGTGTGTGTGTGTGTGTGTGTGTGTGTGTGTGTGTGTGTGTGTGTGTGTGTGTGTGTGAAGCTGCTGTCCTCCCCCCATTCTGTATTCACTATTGCACTATACCTCACTTAATGTTTTGTGTAAACTCTCTGTCGTGGTGAATTGCTGTGCAATTGGGCTTCTTGTTTTTTACTTACTTCTAAGTATGTTTTTATCTTTATACCTCTTTAATCTTTTAATACGTTTTTACAGTGAAGTTGATATGAGCGCTGAGTATAAGATTTTCATTGCAGGTGACGGATGTTTGCATTGTTGCCGGTATATGACAATAAACTTGAACTGAACTCATAATTAAAAACATATTTCAAATTGGTGCTGTGACAAAAACACAATATGCAACAAAAATGCAATACAAAGATAGATTTTGCTTTTAAAATATCAGTTTGTTCTTAACACATTGACTGCCAGCCGTTTTTTTTTTTGCTGTAGGTAGCTTTTGCCAAGCCGTTTTTTTGAGGATTCTGGCTCATTTTACAAGAGCCGAGGATTCTTTTCTGCTTGGAGTTTGTCAACACAAAGTTCACAAAAGTACTAATAGAATGTGTGCTTTCTCTGTCTAAAAGAGTTAGTTTGTAGAGTTAGTAGTTATGTAGATATTAGCCGTTGAGTACAGCATGGTTTTAGCGTCTGAGAGTGAAAGCTGAGATAATCGCAGTTTTGTGAAATTCAATCAAACAGGCAGAACAGTCACTTTAACCATTTATTTTTGGCATCAGTGAGAGATCAGACATCCAAACAATATAGTTCCGAACGCCCTCTCCTTCAACTCCTCCCTCCGTAGGCGTGTCTAGTGGCTTTCAGCCTGCGTTTGTCACAAGCGAGTGTTCTGCTGCTGCTGCTGCAGCGAGTTTGAGCAGCCTCCCTCCCTGGCAGCGAGTTTGAGCAGCCTCCCTCCCTGGCAGCGAGTGTGGATAGGTCTCACTCGTCTCTTGGGTTTGAGAGCCCCGATGAAGCCCCGTGCGACTCTAGGCCTTATGCTGCCCACCCAAACCATTTCTGGAACCCCCCACCGCAGCAGCGCGAAAGCGTCCCCGCCTACAGTATGAGAATGAGGCTCGTTCGTTTCTGACTGTAAAATCGCCAAGCCATTTCCTTGAGAATGGAGGAAGCAGCCGCGGGAGGCGGCTGCTTTTGGTTGACTTCTCTCTGTCGGGAGAGGACCGTCGCCACCTAGCTGGTCGGTAAAATAGATTATACACATTCAATACTTCCAATATCTCCATAGGAGACGCGGGGGGCATTGATCCACGTAGCACCGTCAAAAAAAAAAAATCAATTTTTTTTTGACGTATTAATACGTCAGTGGCAGTCAACGTGTTAAACAATTATTTTTCCCAAAGTGTGTTCTGCTTCCAGGTCATGCACAGGGAAACACACAAACAAAATAATGGTGGTGAAGATGTATCACAACGAGGTTGACCAAGACAGCATCGCACAGGAGACCAGGCTGCTGCAGAAGCTCTCGCACCCAAACATGGTCAGGTGAGTTTCTGTGACCTTCAACACTGACCACCCTGTCCACTAAACACATTCATGATCTGTGACCTTCAACACTGACCACCCTGTCCACTAAACACATTCATGATCTGTGACCTTCAACACTGACCACCCTGTCCACTAAACACATTCATGATCTGTGACCTTCAACACTGACCACCCTGTCCACTAAACACATTCATGATCTGTGACCTTCAACACTGACCACCCTGTCCACTAAACACATTCATGATCTGTGACCTTCAACACTGACCACCCTGTCCACTAAACACATTCATGATCTGTGACCTTCAACACTGACCACCCTGTCCACTAAACACATTCATGATCTGTGACCTTCAACACTGACCACCCTGTCCACTAAACACATTCATGATCTGTGACCTTCAACACTGACCACCCTGTCCACTAAACACATTCATGATCTGTGACCTTCAACACTGACCACCCTGTCCACTAAACACGTTCATGATCTGTGACCTTCAACACTGACCACCCTGTCCACTAAACACGTTCATGAGTACATGTGTTCCTCTGACCACCCTGTCCACTAAACACATTCATGAGTACATGTGTTCCTCTGACCACCCTGTCCACTAAACACGTTCATGAGTACATGTGTTCCTCTGACCACCCTGTCCACTAAACACATTCATGAGTACACGTGTTCCATTGTACATCTGGTAAACGTGTTGCCAAAAACACCAAATGTGTGCTTCTCACTGTACTTGTTGATTATCATAATGTACATTTGTCAACAGCATCACCGGTCTTGTGAAATAGTGCAACATTCTATTCATTTTGATTGAAAAACAAAATCCATTAATTTTGATAAACGCACGCGCGCACACACACACACACACACACACACACACACACACACACACACACACAGGAGCACATGTCGAGCCCTCTGAGGATCTTCTGGTTTCTTTACTCCTCTATGACAGTAAACTCATTATCTTTGGGTTGTGGGCAATGGACAACATGGACAACATCAATGTAAAAAGTAGAAATGCAGTAGAGTGGTTTGTCATTTCTTGTGCTGTTTTCCTCATAGGCTTCCCCTTCCTGCAGCAGGAAGAGACACAGTGAGGGGAGATTTGACCAACCAGAATCCAAACGTCTGAAAAGACAGGTAGAGAACACACACGCACACACACTCACACACACACACACGCACACACACACGCACACACACACATACACACACACACACACGCACACGCACACTCACACTCACACACACTCACACACACACACACTCACACACACACACACACACACACACACACAGAAGATAATACACACACATGCACATGCCTATGCATGTGCAAGGTACATATACATCCACGTATACCGTATACACACACAGCGTTCTGACGAGGGCTATGAGCTGCAGCCAGGGTTTGGAAGGTTTTGAGTAGCGCGTGTGTGTGGTTTCTCTCTGCCCAGGGAAGTCACAGTCCTGCCAACCTGCCCTGTCATCTCATGTGATTTACCCATCAAAGACACACACACACACACACACACACACACACACACACGTTCAGCACCATAGAGATTGATAAACACTGTGAGAGTAGAGTAAATCTTTATTTATCCCCCCTGGGGCAATTCATATGCAGCATAACAGAAAATGTAATTTAAAAACATACAGACATGAAACAGTCAAAAGTAGGGATGTCTTAAAACAGTACAATTAAAAGGACAGGAAACCATGTAAGTTAAAACAGAAAAAGGGGCATGAAGTAGGCTACTATTCAATTCAACAGTTCAGACAGCGAATAGCCTCAGGAACAAAAGAATGGCTGTATCTGTATCTGTTCTTGCAACAGCGGGGCATCCTATACCTGCGCCCAGAAGGAAGGAGGGAAAACTCAGGGTAAAGAGGGTGCTGAGGGTCACGCAGGACACCTTGAGCCTTCTTAAGAACCCTCTTCTTATATAGAAGACAGAGGTCATTCAAGTTACAGCCAGTGATTTTGGAGCTCGTCCTGACAATGTTCTTTAGCATGTTCTTGTTTGTCAAGTTTAGGTTCCCAGCATCTAGAGAAGAGCTTATTTACTGGTCTCTCTTTACTTTGCTCTTCCCCTCTTGTTAGGTTGCAACTATAGCTATGAGGTGCATGTTTACGCCTTGAAGAACTCTGACCAGCAGGCCAGTCCAAGGAGAGGTCACCACACTGGACAGTGAGTCTCTCATTTAAGCATTTCAACAAAAACATTATGTTACCAGTTTGACAAATAAAATGGATGTTTTGATACATGGAAACAGTGAGATGAAATTTTTTACATTATTCTTTTCTTGTGCACAGTTGCTGTCAATAGATTTTTGATGTTCAAAAAGCCTCTTTTGTCAACACTCTTTCTATGTCTCTCTCTCTCTCACTCACTCTCATTCACCACCCAACCCTTCTCTCTCCTTTCTCTTTCTGCAGATATCAGTCCCCCTCGCCGTGTGCGCATCTCCGACGTGAAGGACTCCTCCATCACTCTTTTTTTTTTTTTTTTTTTTTTTTCCCCCCCCCCCCCCCGATTTTTTTATCCCATTTTATCCCCCATTAGTGCTCATTTGATTTCTCAATCCTGGTTGCTGCTCCACCCTCTGCCGATCTGGGGAGAGCCGAGACTGGCTCCATGCTTCCTCCGAGACATGGGCAGTCAGCCAGCCACTTCTTTTCACCTGACAGAGGAAGCTTCACCGGTAGGACATAGCACGTGGGAGGTTCACGCTATTCCAACCAGTTCCCCTCCCTCTGAACAGGCGCCCTTAATGACCAGAGGAGCAACCACATTAGCAACCAGGATATTGCATGTTTTTGTGAAGGGGGTTCCTATATGAAGGAAACCCCCGGGAGGCACGGGGAGAACATGCAAACTCCACACAGAAAGGCCCTTTTGCCGACCCCACCCGGGCGGTGGGCACTCGAGGACATGCGGACGGGCACGCATTCCTTCAGCGTTCACCTCGTCCCAGGTGGGAATCGAACCCATGACCTTCGAGCTGTGAGGCGATAGTGCTTACCACTGCACCACCGTACCTCCCCCACTCCTCCATCACTCTGACCTGGCGCTCCAAGACGGAGACCATCTCTGGCTTCCTGATTGAGGTCACACCCACTTCCGCGACGGGCCACACCCCCATTCACAGGACCATCACCCCTGACCTGCGCTCTTACACTATTACAGGTGCGCAAATATAGGAAGATAGATCGATATATAAACATGTGCACACATAAGAATACTTCCCTAACATTACTCAATTGTCAACCTAGATCTGTGGTCGTGCATTATTAGGGATATGAAAGTGGACGCACACGCACGCACACACGCACACACACACGCACACTGACCCCGTTAACCTATGTGTGTCCACTCTTCAGGTCTGCAGCCAGGAACCACTTACAAGATCAACATCTACACTCTGAATGGGAATGGACGCAGCTCCCCGTTCACACTCACTGCCACCACAGGTAATATCCATTAACCATTCAACTCTGGCATGCTCAAAAATGGATGCAAACGCCACAGCATCAAAATATGCACTCTATCAATTTGGGGCAAAATTAGAAAGTAGATAAATTCCAGTAATTCTTTGGGTGAACTCATCATTAAATGCGTACAGTATGTAACTTATACAAAACCAATGATTGGGTAAATGGCAGTACCTAAATGTGCTAACTTGTAGGTACTATTTAGTATTAGGAAGAAGATGTCTACATCCCTGTGTGATCACACGTGCGTGTGTAATAGCTGCCATTTGCCCAAATATTGGTTTTGATACGTATTTAAAGGGATATGCCAACATTTTGGGAGATTGGCCTATTTGCCATATTCCCGATAGTAAAACTAGAATGTGGATAGATGCCTTTCTCTTCCCTGTGCGAGCAGTAGAAAGTGGGTTTCACCCCTCCTGCTAGTGAGCTTAGCAGCTGAATGGTAGTAAACGGTACATGAGCCTGCCACCATTCAGTCACCAAAAATACACATTCCAACAGCGCCAGAAACACTCACATGTACATGTTGTGCCTCGTGTATTCACCACGCAATGAAATAATCATCCAAAGTTACGGGAAACGGTCATTTTCAAAGGAAATAAATACCAGGAAGTACTGATGACTGCACACAGCGCATGTGCCTCAGGCAAACGCGGAAGTAACTTTGGTTCCACCGCGTTAGTTCTGGCAATGGATTTACTTGGAAAATGGCCGTTTCCCGTAACTTTGGATTATTATTTCATTGCGTGGTGAGTGCACGAGTACTCTCCCAAAATGTTGGCATATCCCTTTAATGATGTCTAACGGTCATTTCCCGAGCAATTCGTTTATTTGCTTTATAGTTTTTGCCCAAATTGATGGAGTGTGTATAGAGGATACATTTGCTATGTATGTATGTTTCTTATGAAAAATAACTGGCTGCTTGTTGTTTCCTCCAGCCAAACCGGTGGTCATCCCTCCCACCAACATCCGTTTCACCTCCCTGACCCCCAGCAGCATCTCCTTCACCTGGGAGCCGTCTCACAGTCCACGCGTCACTGGCTATTACGTCACCTATGAGGAGGCAGGGGGTTACCCTCTAGAACTCACCCCCCGACCACACGCCGGACAGAGCTACGCTTTTATCAACGGTGAGTGTGGAGCATGAGATTTACATCAGCTCTGTACATACATGTGTGTACGTACATACATACATACATGCATGCATGCCTACATACACTGTCAATATTCGGAATGGATGAGTTTGTACTGAAAAGACGTCTTTGTAGTTTGTTTTATTTAATCTTTTCATTTTGTGTTTGTTGTGTTTGGTCATAGGTCTGAAACCAGGAACAGAATACGTCATTAAGATTGTGTTTGTTGTGTTTGGTCATAGGTCTGAAACCAGGAACAGAATACGTCATTAAGATTGTTGCCCTGCAGAACGCGTTGAGAAGCACACCTCTAGTGGGCAAGGCCAGAACCCGTAAGTGCACCCACCTTCCACCTGATACAAGAGTTCTAGATATCATCGTTAATGGACTGTAGAAACCTCTCCAAATGTGCCCCTTTTATATTTTTACTGAAAGCTTACATTGCCACTATATGATAAACAAAAAGTTATACACTTTCTAAAAAATGTCATTCTGCAGAGACAAGGTCACTAATGATGAGCACATTTTCATTACACATTTACATTGCAAATATTTTTTTTTAATACAGTACGAGGAATCATGCAGCGTGATGTCACGACACCGCAAATCCACCGGAAGCGCCGCAGTTAACTAGCATGAGTCTCAAAAACTATACATCACATCGCTTATATTTTGACATTCTGAGTGAGAGCAGAAGTAGCTCAAGAGTCTGATGTATACATCAAATCAAAATTAAAATCATAGTCAAATTCCTTGTACTTGGCCAATAAAGCTGATTCTGAAATCTATGTCAGAGAGACCTTGTCAGGAATTGCTATTTGGAGCTTAATTGTAATCTTCTCTTATTGTGTCTGAATGTGCTGGATTGTCAGTGTATGTTGTTGAATTATCTGACTGTAATAATGCATTACTCCTGCAGGCGGCGTGTGTGAGCTTTCCCCCCCTGTTTAGATGGTTCTCATGAACATCAAAGGCCTTAGCCCACAGCAATACATATTTCTGTTAACAAAGCCCTCATTTAGAGTAACTATAACTACATTTACATGCAGACTCATTTATTAATATCACTATTTAGTCTTACCTTGGGCATCCAATGCAACAATACTGTATAACAATATACTGTATATGACTTCCTTTCAGCTGGAATGGTAGATAAAGATAATAGATAAAGAAAAAGGGAAAAAAGGGAAATTACAAATCTCCTGCCGTTTTAGAGCTATGCTGCACCCTGCTGGCTTCCTTCTGTAACTGCTGTGCCTAAAGAAAGAATGGTTGCTTATATTTTTTCCTTACCAAAGGTTGACGTTAGTATTTGTTGTAAGGAAAGATGATCTCAAGTCAGCAGTCATGGGCAACTTTACAATGGTTTCTTGCTTGGTTTCTAAAGCAAAGGGTTCAGGAGTCAAAATGGACCGCAGTGTGTCTGCGGTGTGTGCAGTGTGTGGCTGAAGAAGGCCAGGTCGCCATTGTAAATAATAATTTGTTCTTAATGACTTACCTGGTTAAATAAAGGTTAAAGATAAGACTTCATTGATTTACAACACAGCACTAAAACTCGCCAAGCTGTGCATTATTTCCCTGTGTACTGCAGTGTCAGAGATGGACAGGTTTCATGAGTTTCCTGTGATCATATTCACCTTATGTAGCCCCGCCCACTTGACCCAGTTGTGTTATGACTTCCTGTTCAAAACACCGTCTGTTTTACCTGCTCACTATAGTACTGAACTGTCACACAGGAAGTGTCAACACAATAGGAAGTAACTGGCTGACCCCTGTGTTGGAACATAAGGTGAATAGGAGCACTGTACAAACATGCTACGAGTGCTAGCGGATCTGTACCTTTTGCTTTGCCCTGCCTGCTTCTTACAGCCAGCACACTTCTGTCTCTCGTCCAATCAGAGTCACTTCCAGATCACCAGCTGTTGGTCCCCGAGCTTCCTGTCCCTCACCGACCCAGCACCGACATCCTGGATGTGCCAGAGCCCTTCGATGACAAGAGGTGAGACCAGGCACAATCATCCTGACTGCTGCTATTATTCATTAGGCAGAACAATGCATGTCCAGAAGCAGCTATTCTTGCTAAGCATTTGAATAGTCCTCACGTTTTATTCTGCTTCTTGAGTTTTGCAATCATCTGTGTTGTTCTCCCTCCCTTTCTCCATTCCTCCCTCCCCTCTACCTCTCCCTCCCCTCTCGCTCCCACCCTTCCTTGCATGTCTTCCTATATCCAGTTTCAACTCCAACCATGTCCATTTGGCTGGCACCGGTGGCCAGAACCAACCGGGCCAGCAGGGCCAGCACATCTACACCGAGTACCAGAACCTGGGCCCTAATAACGGAATCAATAGCGGGCCCAAAGAGGGCCAGAGACCCACTGCAAGAGACCCCCTGATCTACATCCCTCTTACAGGCCAAGATGGAAATGGAGTACCTTTGGTCAGGGTGAGTGAGAGTTCTGTCATGTACTTTATGCTATTGTTTAATACTGTATTCAATTATTATATTGAACAAACTACAATGTTATAATTGTCCTGTCCTTATACTCAGGGCTGTAGTGGGGCGTACACACCGTTTACGTACCTTTTTAAATACAGCATAGCGGTTACTCGCCATTTTATGATGGAAAATGCACATATTTTAAACGTAGATGTCCTTGGTCCTAGCAGGATTTTTCTTTAGGCTAGAGTGAAGCTATTCTTAGCATATTAAACTAGAACACCTAGCGCATTTATTGGTAGCAACCATGTCATGTTAGCTTCAAGCTTGTCAGGAAGGAGGCTAAATAACGCTCCAAAGTCGGGCTAAATTTTGGCGAGGGAAAAACTGGCATGGCCATTTTCAAAGGGGTCCCTTGACCTCTCACCTCAAGATATTTGAATGAGAATGGTTATTGGTACCATTCCTGGAGAACGTGGTTCCTCTCTGTTAGAGGTTGTGATGATAATAATAAAATTATATTTACATTATTTATAGGGATATGATTCGGTTTCAGTTTTCTCATCTCATCTACTGTATCTAGTCTCGTGGGTGACTGAAGTTTATAGTTTTATCCACCTTTTTTATAAGGGCATGACATAGCCTTTTCCCCCACTACAGCCCTGCTCACTGTGTGTTTGGTCCTGCAGGTGAGCGAGGGTCTTCTGCTGGGTCTGCCCTTTGGTTTCCCCGACAATGAGACAGAGCTGCCACAAGAAGCGCAGACAATCACAATCATCTCCTGGCAACCAATCCCTCACAGCTCCGAATATGTGGTGTCCTGTAACCCAATCACACACCTGGAGGAGAGGGACTTCCAGGTACACACGCATACACGCACGCACGCGCGCATGCACACACACACACACACACACACACACACACACACACGTAATCGCACGTGGACACACACATTCTAATCACTTTCTCTACCCTTTCCATATAGATGCGTCTTCCTGGCACGTCCACCAGTGCCACATTGATTGGACTGACATCTGGAGCGTCCTATAATGTGATAGTAGAGGCCATGAGGGGCGGGGCTAAAGAGAAGGTTCTGGAGGAAGTTATCACCGCTGGCAATGCTGGTAAAGAAGTCCACACTGACAAAGACCAAGCGCACGCTGAGATGATTTCTCTTCTATTTCACCGTGTTAGACATGGAAGCAAAGCACGCTGAACAGTGCTTCATTCTCATTTTGATTAGATTAGTTCTATCTGTGGCTGTAATGTCCTCCATTTTGTTTATTATACAGGCCAATTCGTAAAGCTTGAGTTTGATATGCATTTATCTATAGTAAATGCTTTAGCTACAGCAAAGTTAGTTGCTTGTCTAATGTTACTATAAATAATAATAATAATAATACATGGCATTTACAGTATATTGCCCTAATTATAATGCTGATTGCGTAGTGTTACATTTATAGCCATTGCATTGATAGTTGTATAGAGCTGAACAGTCACGTGACATTCTTTGCCCCGGAAGTGAATTCCTCCATTCATTTTCTCCATTAGACATTTAGAAAAATCCTTATAGAACGAGTTTGGGGGGGGGGGGGAGAGACGACAATTTTATTTTTTCCGCCTTTGCCATTTTTGGTTTTTGCTCCAACTGAAATGTTTTATGGTCACTCAAGATACAGTAAGTCACGGGTTGGCTTGGTTCCAGCCTTAAAACTCATCATATAAGGATTTTCTTTTTCAAATATCTATGGAGAAAATGAATGGGGGAACTTACTTCCGGGGCTGGAAACGTCACGGACAGTCACGTGACTGTTGAGCTCTATTGAATTTACTGTGATTATTTGGGGCAAATAAAACTAATTCCCGACTATGTTCTCTCTCCCTCGGTGGCAGGAAGAACAAGTCAGGCCACGGTAAAGCACATGGAATGGATCTATGTTATCTCTCCCTCGGTGGCAGGAAGAACAAGTCAGGCCACGGTAAAGCACATGGAATGGATCTATGTTATCTCTCCCTCGGTGGCAGGAAGAACAAGTCAGGCCACGGTAAAGCACATGGAATGGATCTATGTTCTCTCTCCCTCGGTGGCAGGAAGAACAAGTCAGGCCACGGTAAAGCACATGGAATGGATACATTTGTAAACAGAGTTTTTTTCTTCCTTCCACCCTCTTACGGCCCGGCCACATCTACGCGTCATTTGACGCGGGCTGACGCTACTGCCCATCCACTTTGTATTGGAACATGCTGCTCGACGCCTCGCAAAGCATGCTGGGAGACCAAGCGACGCGTAGCAGGTTTGTGAAGCCATAGATATATATAAAGGCTAGATGGCTTAAGGCGGAGTCAGCAGCGTCGTTGAACGGCCGTCATCTTGCTACAGTGCCTTTCTGGTACGTTCTATGGTAGCTGGTGACCTGCACAGACAAGAATACTCATAACTCGCTGAAATCTTGACGGATTTACAAACGGTTTGGTTTATTACAAGCATATTCCGTTCCCGAGATAGACCAAAAAAAAAAAAACCCCACTAAAAACACTATTTTTTTGATGAGCTCCAAATTACACCAAAATTAAACCGAAGCATCTATGCCATGAGAGGGATTCAGGCACAAAGTTTCATGCAGTTTCATCCATTTCCCTAGGAGTTATGATCATATGATGTTGCCATACTAACCCAACAACAGATGCTCATAACTCCTAGTAGCTCCCTGTAGCAAGATGGCCGCCATGCGACGACGTCGCTCTCCATTGGCCGGCAGCGCGGGTAAGCTATCTAGCCTTTATATATATCTATGTGTGAAGCGACAGTGGGCAACAGAGGGGGCGGGGTGGAATTTGACAAAGTACAAAGCTAGCCAATTGAGCTCGTCCTAGGACCTATCCTACCCTTCCTGTCCTCTTCCACTTCCTCTCTAACACCAATTTTCAAAGAAGCAAAGTAAATCTAGCAGCAGCTAGCTTGGGAGCTAGCTGCTGCTTCCGGATTTCCACGCCCACCAAGCGTCAAGCGTCCATAGAGCCAAGCGTCAGCCCGGGTCAAATGACGCGTAGATGTGGCTGCACCGTTAGTCCCAGGTGACCTCCCCATGTCTGGCAACCGCGACGTGTGCTACGACACGTTCACACACACCTACCACGAGGTGGGCTCCGAGTGGGAGCGCATGTCTGACACGGGCTTCAAGCTGTGGTGCCGCTGCCTGGGCCTGGGCAGCGGCCATTTTAGGTGTGATTCATCCAGTGAGTGGCAGCTTTACTAACCCCATCCCAGCATGCTTTGCAGACACACCATAGAAGTCCAATGATTCTATGTGATTTACTTGAGGAATTTATATAAAGTGGAGGAATGAATATGTCTCAGATTTTGTATAATTTCATTGATTGGGCTGAAAGTGAGGAATGGAAGCACGTGCATTAGCATGGTGGACCCCCCGATCTGGCAATAGTATATGGACAAAGCATCTGAACATCTACATCCTGGTGCTGATAGGTCTTATATGGATCAGGAGAACCAAAATTGTATCTAATTAAAAAGCTTTTTTGATTGATACTTATTGCATTTTATAAATTCCTTCACTATAGTGCAAAACTGCATAGAACATGGACTGTAATATTCTATGCTGAGCAACACAGTAATATAATCTGAGCATGGGCAGCCTTGGCAGGCAATAATTAAATTGTTAATTTACAGTAAATTGCTCTCTATTTTTGTATCGGATATACTATAATGTGCAATGATATAGTTCTATACATTATTTTATATATATTATTCATAATATCGGTATGGTGATTTCCATACCCTGTATATCATATAGGCTACTGTATGGAAACTCAATATATTCTGCCTGTGGTCTGCCCATGTTAGCCTCTCTGCCATGTTTGTAAGCAGCAGTGAAAACATTGCAGTAAGAGGGGATAGCTGCTAGCTAAGCTAAGCTAACTGGCCAGCCTCGGTCTGTTTTTTGTATTGTCCATATCGATAACCTGACGATACCAAAAACTGAGACGAGCAATTGAATATGAAAGTCATATATTCAAGGTAATCGCATGGACTGGGTATGTGTGCGTGTACGTGCGCGATGGGTTCTATTCCACTGGGAACTAATGTACTCTCTCCTCCACATCAGGAGTGATTTTGCGAATGTAGGTTCATTGTGGAGGATGTGATGTTAAAATATGTGGATAGAAATGTGTGTTGCAGAATGGGAATGTTCATTACAGTACCTTGTGTCACATTCTGTGTGTGACTATGATGTGAGTCTTTCTCCTCAGTGGGAACGGGAAACGTTTGAAACAGAATTTAGGTTTGGGGGACGCTCTCATTAAATAATATCTTCTCCCCTTACATCATTATCTACTCCTCTTTCACCCTTCTCTCCCCACACTCCCTTGATCCTCTCTCTCTCTCTGTCTGTCTCTTTTTCTTCTTCCTCCCTCCTTCAGAGTGGTGCCATGACAATGGCAACAACTACCGTATCGGCGAGAAATGGGATCGCCACGCGGAGAACGGTCACATGATGAGCTGCACCTGCCTGGGTAATGGCAAGGGAGAATTCAAATGCGAGCCACGTAAGTCAAGACTGGTACACGTACGCGCACACACACACACACACACACAAGTCAAGTCTATTTTAAGCCCTACTTCACAACAAGCATGTCTTGGAGGGCTTTACAGAGAATATGACTAGCTAGGTCTAGCTAAGCACTATTAATAAACAATCTTATGTTAGAGAGAGAAGGGAGAGAACAGGACAAATAGGGTATACTGGGGCTGGGCGATACAATTGAAATCAATATCACGATAATCATAAGGATCTTTCTCAATATCAATATACTGTATATCACAATATGGTTCATGTAAGCACGTTAAATAATCAACTTATTATCATATATTATTATTGCCTAGCAATTATCACACACACACACACACACATTTCAATTCATTTTCAATGACAGCTGTCCATTGTTGTCAGGCAGCGCTGATGACGCGCCCGTCTCCGGCAGATTTCCATCCGTTTTGATGGACACAAAGTTCAGAAACAAATAGATACACACGCTGGTGGTTCACACTCATCCTGTATCACAAGTGTTACTGTTAACGTGTCTTTCGTTCGTTATGGTTCCTTAATGATCTCAAATTGGTTTGTGTACTCCAGCATTATTCATCTTGATGCAATATTGTGTCTTTGATGCATGTCCTCCAGATGAGTCCACGTGTTACGACGACGGCAAAATGTACCAGGTGGGAAATCAGTGGCAGAAGGAATACCTGGGAGCCATCTGTACCTGCACCTGCTATGGAGGACAACAGGTGTGTGTGTGTGTGTGTGTGTGTGTGTGTGTGTGTGTGTGTGTGTGTGTGTGTGTGTGTGTGCGCGTGTGTGTGTGTGCGTGCGCGCGCGCGTGTGCGTGCGCGAGTGTGTGTGTGTGTGTGTCAGATTGGACCAGTGTCTTACGTATCTTCCGAGGACATAGTAGAGAATGTGCTGACATTAGGAGTTAGGCAACAGGTTATCTGGTAAGTCAGAGCTTCCATAGACCTCTCTGAGACACTCTGACAACGCAACCTCTGGCATAGTTATGGCACAAGGGATACAGTGAGGTGACATTCATCATGAAACCGTACATTCCCTGAGCTGACCCCAGGTCAGCTCTTAATACATAATGTTGAATTTTCTTTCTCTCTGTGTGTGTGTGTGTGTGTGTGTCAGAGGTGTAGTGCTATCTAGAGAAGTGGGGGAACGCACCTATATGGGGAACACCTGCACACGCACAGGTCCCAACAAAGCGCCCCCCCCCCCCCCCCCCCCCCCCCCCCCCCCCCCCGCACGCACACACGCTAACGTTCACGCAGCCTATTCATTAATTAATCGTTCGGGGGGCAATCGCTTATATCAACGAATTAAATGAGCAAACTCACGGATTCCTCAAGTGCTGCAAACCACTGTCACTGACACACGACTAACTTGTGTCCTCTATAAACACTGCAGAAGCCCGTGACATTTGCAGCTCTGAAACTAAAATATGTATATGGGCACAGCAGAGCAGAGTCAGTTATCAACACAAACAGCTAAACAATCTCTCAACCAGCGATCACACAAGTTGCACAACTGGCATCTGGCGATGCAAATTGCAATGGGGTGATTAACGCTAACTTTTGATTCAACCGCGTTGAAAAGAAACACGCTTTTAACATTGTTTCTTCATGCTTGTAAACGTACCTTTTTAGCAGCTGGTCCGAAAAATTAAAGGATGTTTGGCTGCCTTTTTCATCTTTACTTGTTATAGTGAGGTACTGGTGGAAAAAAAAATATTTTGATGCTGAAAAAGCCAGTATGTTTCAGTATAGCTTTTATTAAACTGAGGTTTCCCCCGCGCTGTAGCTAGTTAAGGTGGAATGTTTCCTTTTCCTTCAAGCCACGAGTTGATGCTGTGTGAATAATTCAGCCCACCTTAAATATAGTTAAGGTGGAATGTTTCCTTCTCTCTTCAAGCCGCGAGTTGATGCTGTGTGAATAATTCAGCCCACCTTAAATATAGTTAAGGTGGAATGTTTCCTTCTCTCTTCAAGCTGCGAGTTGATGCTGTGTGAATAATTCAGGCCACCTTAAATATAGTTAAGGTGGAATGTTTCCTTCTCTCTTCAAGCCGTGAGTTGATGCTGTGTGAATCATTCAGCCCACCTTAAATATAGTTAAGGTGGAATGTTTCCTTCTCTCTTCAAGCTGCGAGTTGATGCTGTGTGAATAATTCAGGCCACCTTAAATATAGGACGAATGACAACGTTGTCAAGTTTCACTCGTTTTATTGGCTCGACATGCACACACACTGACACACACAAAACACCCCTTGGAGAAGTATGGGAACGCCGTTCCCACGCGTTACATTGGGACTACACCACTGTCCTCCTCGCTGTAGGCTCCTAAGCTCCTTCTTCTAAAGTGCTTTGGGCTACACTGTTGTATGAACTGTGCTATACATTTGATTTTAAGCCTTCTATAGGGATTGGTTAATCAGCAGACATTGTATATGTGTGCTTAGAGAGACTTGAAAAGACAAGGGTTCAAATCCCCATGTTGACAACACTCCCTTACTGAAGTGCCCTTGAGCAACACACTGAATCCCAGCCAGCTCCAGACTCTGACTCTCTGAGCTCTCTGTGGAGGGAGGGGAGAGTAATATTTTTATATTATATATAAAAATTATTATAGAGCTTATTTAACTACCAATATCAATGAAGTATCACATTATATTGGTTTTATGCTTAAAACAACAAGCCATTCAGTGGCCACCTGTGTTATAGTACATTATAATATTCCCACAATATAGGGACTTGTATTTTGTCCATGGTACTTAATAATGAGCTTATGGTAGCCTTATAGTATGGTATTTCTTATGTATATTTGCTTTACTCCATTATGCTCGATGATATTTTGAAGCTTTCAAGTTTCCTGTGATGTTAGCATAGTATTCTATTCATTTTGATTATATGAGTATAGTTCTTTATTCATAAGAGTAGCTTTGCTTTCCCTTGGAGTTGAGTGGACTTCAACCCTTCCAGATGTTTATTTATTTATTTTGTAGCTGTAGTTTAGACCCCGGCTTGTCTTTAAGCTCTCCTAAATAGCCCCAAGAAACTTGATCTTCTCAGGTCCTGATCCAACCAGTTCTAGGGACAAACATCTCCGCGCTGCAGCAGCTCTGGCCTGGACTGTTTGTCTGACAGTATTTGTTGGTGATGTTGGAGATGGTCATGCTTCTCAAACTGTTTCTCACAGATGACGAGTCCCTCTACATCCAGCAAGCGGTCATATTCATTGAAGATGCCATACAGGTAAAGGCATGACCAGACGCACACATGCAGTGTTGGGCAAGTTACTTTCAAAATGTAAGATACTACATATTACTAGTTACTTTCATTTGAAAGTAATATGTTATACTTTACAATATTACTGTCTGTGTAGACTTATTTATTACTCTACTTTTGCATTACTTTCACCAAAATAACAGCAGTAGCAGAATGACATCCCCGCCTCGGAAACATGCTGAAAAATAATTTCAACCATCTTGAAGTCGGTGTAAACTGTACAAAATTCTAAATGTTATTGTTTTCCTTTGTTATTGTCATCTAAGTGGTTATTTGCATAAAAACCACACAATTTGATGAGGAAATTATTATATCTTTATTTAAATATGTGCTTTGATATATATATATAAAAAAAAAAGTAACTCAATTTGTAACTTGTGTTACTTGACAAAGTAACTGGTATAAATTACTGCAATCCTATTGGTAATAAGTTATATTACTGAGTTACTGCTAAAAGTAATATATTACATGTAATATGTTACTTTTGTAATGAGTTACCCCCAACACTGCACACATGACATAATATAATGTTTTGACTGGGGTTAGGCACGTCAATGGGTCAAATATATACGGTGCCGATCATAACAATCATAATCATAATATCTAAACAGACTTGTACTCTGTGCTGTTTTTTGTTGAACTTGTACAGTATCGGTCGATCAACCACCGGGTCGATGCCAGATCGCTGCGTCTGTATCGGTGGTACTACTCAAAGATATTCCAGTGGTAAGTTGCAGTCATTCTACTCATTTCTCTCTGTTAGCCTCTAGCTTCTCTGTGCCGTGGTTCACAATTTCTAACAACTGCTCAGGCGGCCAGGGGGCAGGGGTGGTGTTGTTTATTAAATTGTACTGGGTTTAAAAGTGAAATAAGTCTGATTTTTCCTGCCCCATATCACAAAATGACCATAATATATGTTTTACTACACCAGCTGCTGAGTACAGTAAACTCCCCACCCATTGGAATTCCAAGACTGCAACACGTTCACGCCCCTTCCCTGGGGGTTGTCGAAATGCATTCTGGGAAATGTAGGATATCACTAACTGAAGTAGTTATGAGCAGTGTTGGGCAAGTTACTTTCAAAATGTAATATACTACATATTACTAGTTACTTTCATTTGAAAGTAATAAGTTACTTTACAATATTACTTTCTGTGTAGAGTAACTCATTACCTATTACACTACTTTTGCATTACTTTCACC
>NW_028152227.1:285000-300000 GCF_964638095.1 Poromitra crassiceps | reverse complement strand
AACATTTTCAGTGCAGTTTTTTAATGCAAAATCTGGAGCATTTCCTCCTTCAGTTCACGGCACCAAGACGCCTGAAAATGCATCTCTGTGTAATGTGTTAGGAGTGACAACATACAACGACACCAACGCCTAAAGCTGGGCTCAGACTACAGGATTCTGACAATCTTAGCCGATTTTGAAATCTGGCTGTGACACGCACTACAGGAGAATCTTCCCTAGAATCTCAAACATGCACACACTACAAGATTTGTAAATGTGGCGCACCACGCACTACAGGATATTATTAAGATTATCGGCAGGATAATCACCTTGATGCCCGGCCATACGAACCTGTTTCGTTTTTGGGGTTCCAGCAGTGATCAAAGCGCTCCGCCCCCACCTCACCTCTCTCTCTCGTTTCCTCATTTTCATGCCCGTCTCGCCAAACAAATGAATCTCACGGTAGTTAGCATGCGTGTAAACAACGCGACTCTATTGTCTGTACAAGTGAGAACACAAACACATGGCCTACCAACATATATTTCCCTGCTGCATGTCATGAGATCGGCAAAAGTTTGGATAGACTGGATTGCTTCCCGCAGCAGCAATGCCTTTTCCCCCCACACTGCCTGGCTGATAGACAGGTAGATTACAGCCTCTGACTGGCAGGGGCTCAAAACTACGATATAACAACTTTTTATTCATTGGTCATTCATTGTGATATAAATGAGTGACATTTTCCCCCAAATACTCGTGGTTCTGTGCTGTTGGTATTTGGTAGCCTATAATGCCTGCAGTGCAGCGCATCAAATGAGCCGCGTCAATTAACGACGGGAGTCTCGCGCAGCAGCAGAATGATGTATTCGTGCAGATTTTCAGTCCTAAATATCAAACATGTTTGATATGATCGGGACGGCCCCGATGAGGCTTTGAGCAGATCGGGAGGCTTAAGATTGGATCTGCAAACAGCTCACACTACAAGATAATCGGTGCCGAACGTCGGGCCCGACCAAGCTTGGCAAGCTGCCAGGCCAGATTTCTCCTCCGATTCTCGGGAGGGGTGAATCGGGCATAAATCGGCCCGAAAATCCTGTAGTGTGAGCCAGCCTTAAGGCAGGCTTTACTGGTATCAGGAAACAGCTGACAGCCAGCATTTCCCCATACCTGGAAAGCCTTGCATAACAATGAAGTCTGGACAGATGCTCATACAGTATGTGTTCTTAATTTGTGTGAACACCAACGAAGAAGAGCAACACAGCACAGACTAGTCCATTATGCGCACAGACTAGTCCATTATGCCTACATGTAGCTAAAGTTACAGGTTTGTTTTGAATCCCTCCCCTCCACTGGCAAAATCTCTAACCTGGCAGAATGACAGGTCACTAAAACTCTGTCCAATGATCGAGTTACTTCTGAGTCATGTGACTTTTGTTTTGCAGACCTGATTGGCTTATAATTTGACAGAACAGTGTGTGAACCTAAAGGAACTAAATACAAAAAATGCAGACCGCCGAACTTCTTACTACAGTCGGTTTAAATCACATTTTACCACTCGTCAAGTGAAAAACCAAGCATCTACTTGAGTTGAGAGCATTCTCACTTCCCCATAGCCTGACCCAACGAGACACATAATGATATACTATGGCTTCAATGCATAGCCTGACCCAACAAGACACATAATGAGATACTCTGGCTTCACTGCATAGCCTGACCCAACAAGACACATAATGAGATACTCTGGCTTCACTGCATAGCCTGACCCAACAAGACACATAATGAGATACTCTGGCTTCACTGCATAGCCTGACCCAACAAGACACATAATGAGATACTCTGGCTTCACTGCATAGCCTGACCCAACAAGACACATAATGAGATACTCTGGCTTCACTGCATAGCCTGACCCAACAAGACACATAATGAGATACTCTGGCTTCACTGCATAGCCTGACCTGTTGTTCGTTCTACCCTGAATCAACCTCAACCTTTTCTGTGTGTGCATGCGTGTACGTGTTTGTGCGTGCGTGTGTGTGTGTGTGTTTGTGCGTGCATGCGTGTGTGTTTGTGCGTGCGTGTGTGTTTGTGCGTGCTTGTGTGTGTGTGTGTGTGTGTGTGTGTGCGTGCATGCGTGTGTGTTAGGGGTGCACCGATCGATCGACACGCAATCTGTATCGGCCGATTTGGACCTCAAATATGTGATCTGCTGTTTCCGATATTCCTTTAATGTTGCCGATCGCATAGCCGATCATGCTGCACGTGAGAAACATGAGGCAGCCCATTTTCATGTCTTCAATGTCTATCGTTTAACTTTCATATTGTGCTCTAACGTTTATATCATTGTGTTGCAAAGCACACGCTTTGCTTTCATCAGTGTACTCACCTCCATGCACACACTGCACCAGACTGTCAACACACCCCTTGCGTCTTTGAATCACACAAATCAGCTGGTGATTAGAGCAGCCTCAGCAGAGAGAAGTTACCTCCAGTCCTCCCGCCTACCGAGGCATTTGCATGCTGTTAAGTCCGTGTGTATTAAAGTCCCAGATTGACACGGTGGTAGTCGGGGTAGTGCACGCGCACACACAGACAATTTCCACGCAAGCATTGATGTTCCCGCGGGCACTTTGAAGGAAGCGAAAGTGTGCGGCTGAGTATGTGGATGTGCGCTCCGTTCAGACGGACTTTCTTCCTTTCTTTGAACATCAGTTGAACATGTTCTAATCCCCTTCTTCCATGTGTGCGTATATGACCAACCAGTAAGTCATTATTATGTTAATATTCCTGTATTGCATTCCCTTTTGGTTTTAGATCGATCTACCTGCAATCATTGCAATAACGTTTGTTGCGTGCATTTGCCGTTTGATTGTCTGTTGCGCTAATTAATGCCACTACTCAGATGGAGTTTAGCTGGTGTGTAGCTTGTGATTCTGTTGTTTCTCCCGTCATGTAACCCTGTCACCATTATGTAGATCGCACTCATAGTGCTGCTAATTATAACACTGTAACTCGGCCTCGATGGGCGGGTCGTTTTGATGTTCGTTCGATGCGGATCCCAATGTATGACGGTTATTGTGCATAACCCCGGTTCTATGAGTGGGAGCTCTTTGGCTTTAGTCATGGTTCAAGACTGGTGTTTAAGAGTAACTGACTTACAGTTTACCTAATTATCATTTATATATTATTAGTTGTTAATTATCACTATAATTGGCCTATATAACAGCAAGCTTGGTTACTGACCTGTTTGTATATTTTATTGCCTCCTTTTTCCAGACCACACACAATCCTACTATTCCTGTCATAATGCTGTAAAGAGCCTATACTGCTGTACTGTACTGAAGAGAACTGACAACTAAACGGTTGAACTCCCATCTGTCTCCTGCCTCGTGTTTTTACGGACACCCCAGGGCGTATATATATATCGGTGATCGGTAATCGGTAATCGGTGATCGGTTGATGATCGGTTGGGCAGATATTTCTCATAGGTGATCGGCAATCGGTGATCGGTGGCAAAAAACGTGATCGGTGCACCCCTAGTGTGTGTGCATGCGTGTGTGTGTATCTGCAGCGTGATCTTGCTGCTGGCGGTGCACCTCTGCCTCTTCACCATGATCGGCATGCTGCTGTTTGTTAAGACGGAGGTGAGCTCACCTGACCTGACCACGCCCACACCACCACGCTAGTCAAATGTATAGTATATGATGTATGATCTATGTAACTTAGGTTGTGTGTCGATATATCATGTAGCATTGTGACTGTGATGACGCTTATGTGAAGCCCTTTGAGAAATGCTTGTGATAAGGGGGCCATAAACTAATTCAATAATTCCTTTTCAACGTCTCAAATGATTATCTCCATCTCCGTCCGTCTTCTTCTCGTCCTCTCTGTGGCCTCCAGGATCCGAAGAAGAACGGGGAGTGGGAGCTGTACTTCAAAGACCTGCCTCGCTCCCTCACCTCTCTGCTGGTGCTGCTCACCACGGCCAACAACCCAGACGGTACCGCTGCTCCAGCGCTCAGATGATCCAAACACCTAGCGCTTAAATTGGAACTGTTTGATATTCTGTGCTGCTTCAGAACTGAACCACGGTCTTAAAGCCGTCTGTTTTGTCCTGTTACAGTGATGATCCCTGCCTACTCCTTAAACAGGGCCTACTCCATCTTCTTCATCACCTTCAGTGTCATTGGTAAGCATTGATCATTATTGTGTACATCGTCACCGTCATCATCACAAGGAAGACGACCGCATTGGTCGATTTTCAATCAGAATCAGAATCCGCTTTATTGGCCAAGTATGTAGACATACAAGGAATTTGACTCCGGGATTCACCTTATGTTCAGACCTTACAGTGGGCCAAATTCTTCCGGGTCCTGTTAACACTTCCGGCGGTCACGGCGCAAAATAAGAGAGTTGTTTTTGGAGCGGACAGTGCAGGGGGTAAAATAAAGAACGTAGCCTACTACTTTGAGCTCGGTACACAGCAAGCAAGCGAGTATCCACTGTTAGCCAGGTCAGATAACGTTATCGTCGACAATGACGAGCACTTTCTTGTAAAACATACCTGGACTCCAACAAAGAAAGCTTCAGATAGTTTTCTCTCCTCCGAGCGCTCGAGCCACTTACGTCCATAAGACCCGCAGACGTTAACGTAATTCCCTGGAATGCGAGACTTAATGAGCCAGTTACATGGCGTTGCATTCTTAGACATTGCCGTTTGCTTTTATTTGGTATGTTACATACAATTGGCTAAATTATTAGTTAATTCAGAGTTACTGCTGATATTGGAGCAGCCAGCCATTTTATTTTATTTTATTTTTAGCCGGAAGTTTTGACGCGGCCACACAACCGGGTCAAATGGGTGTGGCTACATAAGGTGAATACGTTGCTCTCAATGTACTTACAAGGGGAAAAGAAAATATATGCATACAAGCTAAAACCACAAACAAGGACAGCGATCAAAGGTACATAAAGCAAGTTAACTGCTATTTACATTATATACAGTAAGTGTGATGTAGAGTGACCGTTATAAACATGTGTATAGGAGAAAATAATAATAATACTAATTGTATATCTATGTACAGACAAAGTATATGTAAACCACACTAGATTGTAAACAAGGCTATAAGTCAGATATTGCACAGTTCAAGCTGGTTAAAACAATCAATGTTTACGAATGCAACCTCTAGTGGTGGGGTGAGTAAGTGCATGCGTGCAGTGCATACGCCAGAGTCGGGAGCTGTAACCAGGAAGTAGCGGCGACCGTAACAACAGTCTATTGAAATAGCTCGCTGACACATGAGGGTGAAGGGGTGGGATGGGTGGAGCGGTAACTTCCTTGTCTTTCAACTTCCTTGTCACAAGAGACCCTCCTGAAGTCTGTTTTGAACCTTAACCAGGTTGTTTTCGTTGCTTAAAAAAGTAACCGTTAACCGACGTGACATGCTTCAAATTAACCATGTCCCACGTGAGGCGTATGACCTGCACGCACCGTTTCTCTCATCGGTCGTTTTGGGAGTCATTGTAAACCGACTCATTCTGTTGTTTCAGTATGAGGACATGTTGAATACAATAGGGTTTACAGTGTTGTGTATAAAAGGGAATTTCTTCTGCTTCTTCTTCTCCAGGAACGTATTTCTTGATGAACTTACTGACGGCCATCATCTACAACCAGTTCAGGGGATATTTACTGGTGAGTCCCACATCTTCCATCCAGAGGAGATCATGCTGTTGAAGGAACATCACATCTTCAATCCCAGCTTTTTGTGATGCTTTAATTATCCAGGGAGAGTTGAGGCTTCTTCTTCTTCTTCTTCTTCTTCTTCTTCTTCTTCTTCTTCTTCTTCTTCTTCTTCTTCTTCTTCTTCTTCTTCTTCTTCTTCTTCTTCTTCTTCTTCTTCTTCTTCTTCTTCTTCTTCTTCTTCTTCTTCTTCTTCTTCTTCTTCTTCTTCTTCCTCCTCCTCCTCCTCCTCCTCCTCCTCCCCCCCCCCCCCTGTAGGCTCCTAAGTGGAGCATAGGGCCGCAGCCACACAAAGCCAACAGGCTCCTATTGCATTTTCTGTAGCAAGTGGGTTCTTCTGGGGTGGGGTTGCTAGCCCCACGCTAGTTTACACAGTTACACACATTCCCACGAATGTCGCGACCTTACACCTCCTCCATGAATTAAAGGGACAGTTCACCCCCAAATCAAAAATACATATCTCTCCTCTTAACTGTAGTGCTATTTATCCATCGAGATCAATTGGGGTGAGTTTTGGAAATATCGGACTAAAGAAAATATTTCCCTGATGAAAGTGCTCACAAAAAGGTCTGTGGCTTATCTTGAGTAACCGGGGAATGATTTCTGGAGAGGCATTATTGTTACGTTTTTCAAAAGTAATTTTTGGGGGCGCTTTGAGCACCACAAGCCGAGTGCCACCCAGTTCCATTGTATTGGAGAGAAGGCAGACATCTCTATGGCCGATATCTCCAAAACTCGCCAACTCACACCAAAACCATCTATTCTAGATGGATAAATAGCACTACAGGTAAGATCTATTCTAGATGGATAAATAGCACTACAGGTAATATACAGGTAAGAGGGACAATATGTCTTTTTGATTTTGGACATAAAACAGCTGATCTAACCCGTCTGTCCCTGCGTGTTAATGCAGATGTCAGTCCAGACGTCCATCATCAGGAGGCGGCTGGGAATCAGAGCTGCTTTCCAGGTCCTCAGCTGCCAGGGGACAGGCCGTGCTGCTATGTAAGACACACGCACGCAGATTTGACTAATTAGAAGGCTATTTTATCACATTTTCACAAGTTCTTACATTAGCGGTATGTGGCATTGTCAGTTGCAACCAGGAGATTTTGGAAAGAGACTTTCTCACACTGGTCCAGAAACTGGAGAGTATGAATTTTAAACAGTTACTTCTGCTTAGTGCAGCTCTAATGAATGCTGTAGCGAAAGTAATTAACATAATGTCATTACAGTCTGATGGAATAAACAGTAACATAGAAATGGAGTTCAGTCAGGAGCACTCGTATAGTCACAAGATAAAACCATATATAGCAACAAATGGTAACACAATTTGGTGGCAAGCTGCTCCCTGTTACGCAGCTGACATGCTGAAGGTCAGAATATGAACCAAACACGAGTGGTGTAGGTGATTGTTACTACCAGCTGATATGAACCAAACGTGTGTGTGTGTGTGTGTGTGTGTGTGTGTGTGTGTGTGTGTGTGTGTCTGATCAGAGAGCGTGTGCGTGTGGATGCGGTGCTGGAGGTGATGTCCAGGGTCCACATGAAGAGCTACTACAGAGCGGCCATCATCAAGGTTACAGCTATATCACACTGTCCAGCAGGGGGAGTGGGCAGGGCTGCATACACACTGCGACTTATACCACTTTCCAGTGTTGGGGGTAACTCATTACAAAAGTAACATATTACATGTAATATATTACTTTTAGCAGTAACTCAGTAACTTATTACTTATAGGATTTCGGTAATATTATACCAGTTACTTTGTCAAGTAACTCAAGTTACAAATTGAGTTACATTTTATTAAATTAAAGCACATATTTAAAAAAGAAACAATCATTTCCTAATCAAACTATGTGTTTTTATGCAAATAACCACTATAGATGACAATAACAAAGGAAAAGAATAACATTTAGAATTTTGGATTGTTTACACTGACTTCAAGGTGGTTGAAATTATTTTTCGGGGTGTTCAGGGGCGGCGATGTCATTCTGCTGCTGCTGTTGTTTTGATGAAAGTAATGCAAAAGTAGTGTAATAAGTAACGAGTTACTCTACACAGAAAGTAATATTGTAAAGTAACTTATTACTTTCAAATGCAAGTAACTAGTAATATGTAGTATATTACATTTTGAAAGTAACTTGCCCAACACTGCTACTTTCACACCAATGACCAGGGGTGCTTTTACCCACATTCAACCCTTCTTTTGTCAGTTCACACCAAGTCAGTCAACACGGGGTTAATCCAATCAATTCAATCCAATTACGGTAAGTCAGGCTGGAAACGGACAGCCCGCCATATTGTTTCGCTGTCACAACGCGTCCTAAATGCAGCGCTTCACTGTGCGGTGAAAGGTGTGTGTGTGTGTCTCAAGGCTCTTGCAACGGTTTGCAGCTAACGCTAACCTTGCTGCTAGCCTTTTGTCCCGCCCCGGTTCTTAGCAACCTGGGCGGTGGCGTTCACACTGAAATCAACCCTTGTCCTTTCAAACACAAAATCAACCTGGGAATAAGCCTTGTTGGACCTCGGTCTGAAAGGGGTATTTCACTGAATGAGGTGCAGGTCTGAGAGAGAAGAACACCCCTGCAGGTACAGGTGTGAGAGAGACTAATTGAATTGACTTTTAAAGACCTTTTTAGACTACGTGGAATTCACGACCAAATATAAAACCCACATAAGGAAACTAATGGGGGGGGGGGGGGCCTGCTTGAAATGAAAGCTGTGAAACTAATTTATAAATGTTCAGGATAAGAAAAAGCATAGCAGGAAATGGATTGTTATGGGACATGACATCAAATTATGTTTCGTAAAGAAGATAAGATACATACAGTACAGTATTGTACAGCACAGGCCACACAAGGAAACCTGTACTTACATGGTAATACGTTTTTAAGGCATTCATATGTTTTTTTTTACTTTTCTTCTTAAGACCTTCAATTTCAATAATAATTTAATTATTTTAAGATGTATTAAAATCTTTTAACGACCTGCTGCAGATATGACGTATCACCTAGGTTTGTTCATTTAATCAGTCAATTATGTTTTTCTTGTGCCTCCCCACACCTCCAGGTGGTGCAGCCGTACTCCACCGTGGGCTACATGGACCGAGACGACTTCAGGAAGCTGTTTGACGAGCTGGATAAAGATCGCATGAAAGAGGTACAATTTAACATTTCATTTCACTTTGCGATCTGTAATATACAGCAAGGGAATAGCTCGCACAGCTCCAGGTCTTAGGCAGCTCAATCGGTGCAGGTTGCAGGGAGATCACAGAAACAGAGGTAGGCAACAGCACTCGAATTAGAGTCAATCTTGAGGTTTTTTTATTTATTAAGGGCAAAACAGACGCGTTTCAGCCTTAAGCCATCATCAGCGTACATAAGTGTACATACATGTTCTGATGTACACTGATGATGGCTTAAGGCTGAAACGCGTCTGTTTTGCCCTCAATAAATAAAAAAACCTCAAGATTTACTCTAATTCGAGATCTGTAATATATGCCACTGAATCTCTGTGTGTGTGTGTGTGTGTGTGTGTGTGCGTGTGTCCACAGCACCCTCCCTTGCCCCAGTACAACTCTCCAGTCCTGCAGAAGCTCCAGATGGTCTTCAGTCACTACTATTTCACTATAGTCGGCAACGCGGTGGCACTGGCCAACGTCATCTGCATAGGCGTAAGTTACACACACACACACACACACACACACACACACACACACACACAGACCAAGCTGACTAACATACCCTATAATGTTTCCTTTGCGTGTGTTTCAGACCGTCCTGGTGTTGAACGCTGACAAGTCCATTGCCGAGAGAAACGACTACAACATGGAGGTTAGCAGCTGTTGTGTTCTTTGTGTTTTTTTTGTCATGTGGACGTTTTGAAGTTGGTTAATGATGAACACTCAGCTCACATGCTCTGCTGCCTTGACTCAGGGTGCCGGTCTAAGCCCTTGTTACACGGCCCACCCTTGTATACACAGGACGCCGAACGTAAGTAGAGCTGAAGCGTGAAGCAGGCACAGGCTGAACTGACACCTAACCGTTCACACAAGAAGCCTTCTCTTTTCCTCTCACACAGTGCCTCCTCGGCGCGCCTTGAACCCGCCCACAACAACTCCCATTGACTTCATGTCTGGCAGCTTCAAGCTGGACTGAATCCTGAACGATCGCTCCAGCGCGGCTTCGGCGTTGCTTCGCCGTGGCGTGCGGCCGGTGTGAACGCTCTCACCTGTTAACAAGGACGCCGGAATGAAACTGCGTGGCTTCAGCGTGTGGCTTTGGCGTTGCTTCGGCGTGGCGCGCGGCCGGTGTGAACGCTCTCACCTGTTAACAAGGACGCCGGAATGAAACTGCGTGGCTTCAGCGTGTGGCTTCGGCGTGGCTTCAGCGTGTGGCTTCGGCGTGGCTTCGGCGTTGCTTCGGCGTATAGTGTGAACGGCCACTAACTGATTAACGCCGCGTGTGCTTCTGTGCTGCAATCCAATCCTCTGTGCCGATTTCAGCTTAATCACAATAATCACAACTCTGTCACTGTGTGTGTGTGTGTGTGTGTGTGTGTCTGTGTCTGTGTTGTCAGATCTATATAGCTTAAATTCAAACAGTGATTAATTAGTGCGTCTGTAATCTCAACACCTTTACAGATTGGAGAGAAGAACCTGTTTTCGGAAAATATATTCTCCGTTTGTTTTTGCTCATTCTTAACACATTCACTGCCAACGACGTGTTAACACGTTTTCAATATCCAGCTGTTGACTGCCAACGACGTGTTTACACGTAAAAAAAAATTGATTTTTTTTTTTTGACGGTGGATCGTTGATCTGGCCCTTTTGCATCTCCTATTATAGTGTTAGAGCCGCCGGGCGTGTGCAATCCATTCCGCCGACCCACTGAGTGGAGACGGTGCTCAGACTATTGAGAGCCAAGCAAGCCAAGACAGCAGCATGGAAGCCATTATCATGAAAATGGATGGGGCGAAAACGCTTTCGCTTTCGCCTGGGTCCTGGCTGTGGGGGATTGCAAACTTGCATGGTGGATTGCGGATGGAGCACACTTTGAGGCACGCAGCGTAAATATGACCAGAGTCGCAGGGGCTTCATCGGAGCTCTCGGCCAGGGCTCCGGGAGGCGGGCGAGTCCAGCCGGGCTTCCTCGGGGAGCGGCCAGGCACAGCCGCACAGCGGCAGCGGGGCAGTGAGACTGTGACAAGCTTGTGGTGCAGCAGGCCATTTTGCCTTGCAAAATAGCACCAAATTGGAAACAGCCATAAAAGGCTTTTAGAATGGGATTTTCAACCCATTCTTTTTTGTTTCTTTTTCGCTCTAATTTAGAGTAATTTAATTTCTATTCAGAAATTTATTTGAGAGGTCGAGAGTATGAGAAAGTGCATTTGCACAGGTAGGAAAGTGCTTGTGACACGGCGCTGCAGCCAAGAAGAACGCCCACGGAGGGAGGAGTTGAGCAGAGGGGAGTTTCCTGCTGTTATGGAGGAAATTACTGTTCAAAACTATTGTTTAGGTCTTACTGATGCCAAAAATGAATGGTTAAAGTGACTGTTCTATCGAATTTCACAAAAAGCCGTTTATCTCTGAATAATTTTTCTCACGCTGAAACCATGCTGTATTCAACTGCTAATGCTTACATAACTACTAACTCTACAAACTAACTCTTTTAGACAGAGAAAGCACACATTCTATTAGTTATTTTTAGATGATTGGTGTTCACGAAGTATTAACAGAAAACAATCCTCGGCTGTTGTAAAATGAGCCTAGAATCCTCAAAAAAAAACCTGGCAGAACCTACCGACAGCATTGAAAAAAGGCTGGCAGTCAATGTGTTAAGACAATCTGCTTCACAAATGAGTTGAAGTGAATGTGAATGAGCCCGGCCTAAACTGACCACTGTCCCCCATTGGCTGCCAGGTGATCAACTGTTGCTTCATCATCTACTACCTGTCGGAGATGTGTCTGAAGATCTTTGCCTTAGGCTGGAGAGGCTACCTGTCCTACAGGAACAACATCTTTGACGGCCTCCTCACCATCCTGCTCACGGTAACGTGGCTGCACCTGCTGAATACCTATGGAACTGTCGCGTTAACTTGACTCAGTTGTTCAAGGAATACACAGTTTTGGGGGGATTGGCCCAAAATCATCCATGTGTCTCTGTTAACTCTACCAAAAACTTTTCATATTCCTTTAATGCAAATAAATTCAATTTCAATTTCACTCATTGCATTTATTTCCCCCATTTAGGCCCTGCAGATCACCATATTGGCCACCTACAGACTTCCATTGTAGGTTTACTCCCTTCATAAATGTTTACATATTATGATTGCACACCTGACTTGACACTGTGTATGTGTGTGTGTGTGTGTGTGTGTGTGTGTGTGTGTGTGTGTGCGCGTGCGTGCGTGTGTGTGTGTGTGCGTGCCTGCCTACGTGTGTGTGTTTGCGTGTGTGTACGTACGTACATGTGTGCACGTGCATGTGTGTGTGTGTGTGTGTGTGTGTGTGTGTGTGCACGCACCACAACAGGGACCCAACAACTTAGCCTGGGTAAACCCATCCCCCTAGTGACTGGGAACTGAGAGAGCAGGTCACGTGGTGGCTGGGTTTACCTAGGCTACCAACAACTCACAGTCTGTCTCTGTGGGAGATGGTTCGCCTGGTCAACATGCTCATCGTCTTCCGCTTCCTGCGCATCATCCCGGATATCAAGGTACAGGACATGCTACAGGACATGCTACAGGACAAGGTACAGGACATGGTACAGGACATGGTACAGGACATGGTACAGGACATGGTACAGGACAAGGTACAGGACATGGTACAGGACAAGGTACAGGACATGGTACAGGACAAGGTACAGGACATGGCTGCGTGTCCAAAGCTCAAGCTGCGCTGACACTCAACGACCTCATCACAAATAAGATCGTGTCATTTTGTGTCCCTATGTGTGTTAAGCTCCAGACACGTGGGCCAACAGTCGGCCATCGGTCAATGTCGGGCCGTCAGTGAGCGACTGTGGCCCTACAGTAGTTTTTGCGGTGTGTCCCGCACCGTTTGCCCTAGTCATCCCGCTCAGCCTGTTAAATCGTCAGTGAGAGAGATCGCTCCGATTGGCCGGTCAGCTGGCCTTCAGCAAAGCCCCTGGAGCCTGTCGCTGTATGATATCGCCCGTTTCGTTTCGTGCGCTTTCTCCATATTTTTCTAGCTCCGCCTCTTCCGTTTTTCCTCCACAAGCAAAAGACCAGGCAAACGCTGACAACGTCAGCGCCATCTGCGACTCTTTTTATCAGAGATATTCTGGATTAGAAGTAGCTATATTACTAAACCGTCACAGCACGCACAAAACGTTCTTCTCACTTTTCAACGTCATCCCTACTGTATCTGATCATTCCAATACACATTTTCACAACGATGTATCATAACAACGGTTTGTATATGTGCAGTACTAGGTCTCACGCAGGCACACAACGTACGTGCTAGTTGTCGTCTATAAAGAGCTGCAGGGATGACGTATTTTGTAGTCAGAACGCGGAAGTCCCGGACTTCCTGGTTCTTCACTGTTTCTGTCTATGAAATTTTTGAACGGGTTTTTGCCGCGATACTTCTAATAATCTCTCTGGGCAACGCTGGCTTAATGAAACGCGAACCAGAGTTCAGTCGGATAATCTTCACAGATGAGGACCACTTTCATGAGTTTTGTAGCGTAAATGCGAGCCCTAGAAGTAAAAAGCTCGAGCTAAGCTAATCCAGAACTACACACTGTCGCATAGGCTTCCACGTCACGTCAGCGCTCAACCTGGACTGTTGTTGGATGTGTGCACTGATTACCCCGGGCTGAACGGGCTGAACCAGGTGAGGGAAAGAGAATTTCCGTGTTCGTCCTTTGAAGTGGTGACGTTATTGACGTATATATCCCCATCGACTCAACAGTGTAGTCTCATTTAGCCGTTTGCTAGCTAGCCGCCCTTTTAACGGCACGTAAAAGCTTCAAAACTCATAAAAGTGGTCTTCATGTGTGAAGATGATATTACTAAACACTGGTTCGCGTTTGATTAAGCCAGCGTTGCCCAGAGAGATTATTAGAAGCATCGCGCCAAAAACCCATTCAAAACTCCCATAGGCGAAAACAGTGAAGAACCAGGAGTGTTAGCATCGATGATTTCCGGACTCATCCCTGCGGCTCTCTATTGCGGTGTGTTTTTAATGCAACTTTTCAGCCCCCGACACAGGCGACGCATGCTAGTTCTTAGATGGCAGTCTGGTGTGTCTGGGCCCTGATGCATACCTCATTTTGTTTCTCCAGCTCATGTCTCTAGTCGCCAGTACGCTGCTGGACCTGGTGAAAAACCTCCGCGCCTTTGCCGGAGTGCTGGTGGTGAGTGACGTCATCACACACACTGTCCACATCAGCATACGGCCATACAGTTGGTGTGCCATGTTTGGTCATGTTTTATTTAGAATTAGAAACATACATTCATTTATTAATTCATTCATTCAAGAGTTTCATTCCAAAGTGAGACATCTACTATTTGAACACATAGCTGCTCTTTACTGTAAAATATTGCATTTTATTCAAAGTATTCGCAATATTAAGAGCTTTGATTTAGATTTAGAGGAGCAAACATACAGAAATGTGTCCACACTTGCAAAAGTGCCTTAATATAAATATATTAATAATAAAAAAATAATATAGTGATGATAAAAAGGAATATTCCTGACAATGACTTCCATCACAGACACGTATTTGTAATATTCATTGATATGGGTGATGCATTCAAGGAGAAAAACAAAATTATTATTTTTTTAAATCAAAGTGTAGCATTTTGGAGTGAACCTGCTACTGTACTTTCCTAACAGCAGATCCCTCCTCTCTCTGTAGGTGGTGTACTATGTGTATGCTGTGATTGGGATCTGGCTATTTGAGGGAGCAATTACACCACCATCAACACACATGAGGTATAGTGATATAGTGAACACACATGAGGTATAGTGATATAGTGAACACACATGAGGTATAGTGATATAGTGAACACATGAGGTATAGTGATAGTGAACACACATGAGGTATAGTGATATAGTGAACACACATGAGGTATAGTGAACACACATGAGGTATAGTGAACACACATGAGGTATAGTGAACACACATGAGGTATAGTGATAGTGAACACACACATGAGGTATAGTGAACACACATGAGGTATAGTGAACACACATGAGGTATAGTGAACACACATGAGGTATAGTGAACACACATGAGGTATAGTGAACACACATGA